>NC_056748.1:1120229156-1120389156 GCF_019279795.1 Protopterus annectens
TAAAAAAATTTGAAATCTTATTTTAATCACTATAAAATCAAGGATAATAGAGGCAGGAACAAAATACAAACTACTATTTCTGGACACAGTCTGTATGGTTGTTTTCCCTGTGGTCATTGTGTAAATTGTAAACATATGTGTACTACCAAGGAATTTTCTGCCGTAATTGTTCCAAGGTCTTTGATATTAATATCTTTTGCAATTGTAGTACTGATTGGGCCATTTACTTGGCCACGCAAATGTGTACATTCTATATTGGTCAGACTTCAAGATGCCATAAGGTTACGATCTCTGAACATTATAGCAACATTAAACAGAAAAACTTACTAATGCACTATACAAACACCATTTGTCACATCCATCAGCAACATTTTTATTCACAATTATTGATGTGATTCAAGGTGACCGTAAAAACAAAACTGGTTGGCATGAGATTTTGAATAGAAAAGAAAAAAAGTGGATCATTAAGCTGGGTGGGCTTTTCCCTCCAGGACTTAATGAATATTTATAATGTTTCCACCAATGGGAGTTTATGCTTACATATTTAAATGGCAGGAATAACTGTGAATTTTTGATACACTGATGAAGGCTGTGTAATTTACCAGCCGAAACCGGTATGTAGTTTTCTGCTGTGATGCTTTAATTTAATTTAATACAGTTTTTTATCACCAATTGCTGGCTCCAGTTTTGTGTTTTTTACTAGTAATATTGGAATACACATCTCCATAATATCAGCTAGGTTAACTTCTTACATAAATAATTACATGTAACTTACTCAGTAGTGGGGCGTTGGGCATTTGCCGGGCCTCCTGGATCCAACGGTTCAGTTGGTCCTGCTTCTGTCTCTTCAGGTCCGCATGGTGGTGATGAACCTGTTCACCAGTCCTTGGTATTCCTGTGGCACTGGTGAGATCATGTGCCAACCGGTCCCATGCCTCAGCCTTGTATGCTCCCCACAGGACCTGGCCCTGCATGAGTTAGGCCTCATGATCATGGACGAGGAGCCAAACCATATATTTGGACTCCTCAACGCCCCACCTCTGTGCTTGGAAGCCACTACCCTCTCCTACACCTGCCATCCTGACTGCAAATCGATTCCACAATCAGTTATGCTGTGTATTCCCGCCTATGGGGCTTATATATGCCATTTTTCCCGCACTTATCTGTGATTGGCCATTTTGGAAAGGTATCAGCTTCACAAAACCTGCTTTGTCATGCTTCTCTTTCCATTCATTCCTATATATATGCTAATACTGCATTTCTAAGAGCAACTGTCATGACTTAATGGTTCAGTACTTTGACTATGGTGCATAGTATCCTGAGTTCAAGCCTAGCCAATGCTTTATTTTTTTTTATGACTGTCTACACAAGCTAGGAGGTGTGTCTGTGTAAAGGCAATTTTGATACAGCTTGCTCAACGTTGCCCGCCAGCTATCTTGTTGGCGTGGTGCGCAGCTCCGCGCAAATGGGTTATGCTGGTTTACGGGTCATTTCACTGTCAGCACGCATATTACGCTCAGCTACGGGCACACAGTTTCAGCATGTTACAGCACTGCTCAACCCTGGACACTCATTTTACACCTGTTAAACCACTGCTCACCTACGGGCAGATATGCTCAGCTTGTTAGAGTGTAGCTCAGCTATAGGCACTTCTGACATTTTTTTTTTTTATCTCACATTTCTTCAAATTACATGGCGCATTTCATTACATTTTACATAAAATATAATTTTATATATGTACATATATGTCGGAATTGTTTCGTGCTTATTTCACTAAAAATAAAAATTGATGTTGTGGGGGCGCGAACCATGACTGCCTCCTCTTCAGCCGACGTCTCTATGCTTCTTGGCTTACTTTGCATATTTAGATCTTATATGCTTTTCCACTGACTGCTAACTGTGGCCAAGCGACGGGCACGCCCACGCAAACTAGCGCAATTATGGGCAGACATCTTTAAAACTTATAAAAAAAATATAACGTTCATCTTTATATTTTATGTTTATAGTCTCTGGGGGCATGTGTTGTGTTTGTTGACATTTACGCAGACTCTCTCGTGGGGGGTTTACTTTCGGGACTGTTACTCTTCAGGGGGCGTGTCCGTTTGCAGGACTTGCCCTGCGGACACGCCCCCTACTTTCTTACACGGACCGTATTAGCCTTGGGTGTGAGTCAGCATGCCCTCATGAATATGCATGGCATGCTGACGTCACACCGTTTAACTGCAGCCTCCTTGTAAGACTTGTAACTCTTACATGGAGGCTTCGTGAATCCTGCCCAATGTCTTTCACCTCCCTCTTCCAATGCTAAATGCACACATTATTTAATTATATTTAATTTTCACAAACTCATCTATTTGCACATTACTTTGGAATTGATACATCTAACTGTCCAGTCTTCCGCTTTAGCTTAAATAGGTTGCATAACTTTTTTTAGATTGCCTTAATCTAATTTTCAGGTTTTGCAATAGTCTCATACACCTGGTGAACATTATTTCATGCTGTGAATAAAAATAATGCTTTTTGTCATTCATTGGGTAGAGTAATTGAAGAACATGGCTACTCATGTCTTTCACCTAACATTCAAGCTTTTGTATATTGCAGTCACTATCAAACAGTGGTAGGCTTCATATAACCCAAAACATTTTTCTTTTCTGCATTTTTACATTTTATTGCTGCTGGCTACTTTTTTTAAGATACAAATAAGACGAGGGAAAGTAATTTTAGTGCACAGTATTCAAGATGACATCCAGTCTAACTTATGTGACATTATCAGTCCTACCTCCCTGATAGGCCACAGAGTCATTACTCTTTTGTCTGTTTTTCCAGTAAGCATTTATACCTTTTTATGATAGATTTAGTTTGGTTCCTGTCACCTCAGCACGTGCACACAGCGATGTCCATGACGACACACTCACCTAACAAATAAGCCCTTTGCACAGGATGTTATTAACAGTACTGGATTCGTTCTGAGAAATCATGCACTCAGTAGAACTTCCCAATGGAGCGCTGGCAGACGCTGACAACATTACACTCAATGAAGAAGGAAAGCTGTCAATGATCACTCAGTCTCCCATCTCCACCTGAGTTTTAGACACCAAAGTGAGTAGTTAAGGTGTAGTCTGTGAAAGGATTGTATAATACCACCTTCTCTGAATCAGCAAAACAACAGTGACAAAAGAAAACCTGTCACATTTTTGTAATTAGCTTGTCATCTGTTGAAATATAATTACATCAGGTAAAAGTTATATTAAACAGATGGATACACCATTCTTTTTTCAAATTTACAAATTGGTGTGTTTGTGTGCATGTTTGTATATGTATAATTATATAACAAATGATCAACATTTTGAATAACTGAAACACAAAAAAAAATGAAACAAAATGTGTTGATTTTTCTTAATACCAACACCGCAAATAAAATAAACCTAGTATATTGAAAAAGGAAACAAATTTCCTTTTCTGATGTACTAACCATAACCCTACCAAAATATATTTCAAATTATCAGATGTAGTGCTACA
The DNA here is from genome assembly GCF_019279795.1 of Protopterus annectens. Classification (NCBI taxonomy): domain Eukaryota; kingdom Metazoa; phylum Chordata; order Ceratodontiformes; family Protopteridae; genus Protopterus; species Protopterus annectens. The sequence continues at coordinate 1,120,232,676 of NC_056748.1, forward strand.
GAAAGTTTTTTAAAGGTAAGGTGCATGGTTAGTTACATTATTAAGGCAAGTGGGGGACACTAATGCAAAAATTACACTGTCATATGACAAACCAATGGTAGACTCAATCCTGACCCTTTTCTTAATGTAATATGCCTAGTGTTGACACACTGAACCATCCCTTCCCTCTCTCAGCTAGTACTCTAGCCTCTGAGTTAGTCTCAAAAAGGATTACCACCGGTGGCAGATACCCTTTCTCAGCTTCAATAAATTATGTCTGAAATTTCCATCACAGGAGGACAATTTGGAATGTTTCACTTTAAAATTCTGCTAAGCTCTACAGGTAAAACTGATCTCTTCCATTGCGCTGATAGACAACCATCTATGGTTTGTAAAATGGATATCTAAAGTAAGGTAATATCATTGTATGAAATATCATGTAGGATTACTTGCCAAATAATAATAATAATTGTAGACTACACATGCTCAGTAAAATCTCAAGAGCAGAGAGTCCTAAAATTAATGAGTCTTGCATTTTGCCACACAGTAGGTGAGAGAGGGACTAAACCAAACTTTTTACTGTGATGCTATAAATAAAGGTACACAATAAATCAGTAATCAATGAAACGGTACAACTTTTCAAGCTAAATGAAATAAATATCTATTTAATGCAAATAATTCAGAGGCAATTGTTAAATCTGTTTCAATTTAAGGTTAGCTTAAATTAGGAGTCTATATCAAAAGTACTTTTCTAATAAATGACTTCCTGATTTAACAATGTGTTATACATTTATTTCTGATTACTTTATTTGTGGCTTTTATATTTCATGGTGTCTATAAGCACTCATGCTTTTCACCTGATTATCAACTTTGCATCAAAAAGTGATGTATGAAATGTTTGCTCAATATTCCCTTTAGATGTTGATGCTCACAAATTTTAGATGTAAAAAAACACTTTACATACGTGTGTTCTCCGTGTTTAATTAGACGCAATATTGCTTACCTTTTCTCCATAAGTATACATTCTCATTATGCATACATCTTCTGTTCATTTGCTTTATTTTGTTATAGGAGGAAAAACTGTGTGATCTGAATAAGACACTTTACTTGAAGTATAATAATAAAGGCAAGTCAGACACAGAAAAACAAACCTTTTATCATATTCAACTTTTTCATTCAGAAATAACCTTTTTTTCACATTCAGCTTCATGGATGAATTTGATTGTGATGAAAGATTACTACTTTATTTGAACCAGTTGTGTTTTGACTATTGAAGATGTTGGTTTGAATCCTTTTAAGCAAATTTGTGTGCATTGTTAAAGCAGGAAACATTTTATAACTGCATTTAGACTTTCCAGACCATTGACTATGTCATGACCAATCACAGTACCAGTAGACTGCCAGGCACCCAGTATTACTGCTGCACAGGTTAAAACAGCACTGTCCAAGGCCAAGAATACAGCTTCTATGAGACCTGAAAATATCCCTGGCTGTGTCCTACAAGAACTATAGGGTGAACTGGCACCTCACGTGCGTGCCCTGTTCAATAACAGCCTCACCTCAGGCTTTGTCCCTACTGAATGGTGCACTGCTATAGTCATCCCTCTCCACAAAGGGGGTGAGACAACAGACCCTGGGAATTATTGCCCCATTAGCCTGACAAGTGTGATATGCAAAGCTATGGAATGCATTATCATGGACTTAATAAACAAGGATATAGGGAATCTCCAAACTCTGGATCCCGCACAGTTTGGTTTTGTGAAGGGTAGATCACGCCTGCTCAACTTGGTCGACATCGTTGAGTCAGTCAGCAGAGCTGTGGAAGAAGGCAAGGTGGTTCATACAGCCTACCTTGATCTGGCCAAGGCCTTTGATACCATTCCCCACTGAGGAATCATAGAAAAACTCACTAAGCTAGACATCAACCCCTTTATCATTAGGTGAGTTGTAAACTGGCTCAAAGATAGAACCCACAGTGTGAAAGTAGCTGACTCCAAGTCAGACTAGTCAAGTCTAGACAAGTCAGATGAGTGGAGTCCCACAGGGATTGGTCCTGGGTCCTCTCCTGTTTGTCATCTACTTCTCTGAAGAAGTCCTGACCAATATACAGGGATGCTGGCTGACAAAGTTTGCAGATGATTGGAAGTTAGGAGCCATTATTAACTTCCCAAGTGATGTTGACATCCTACAGAAAGGCCTCACTGAGACTAACGACTGGTGTTGGAACCATGGTCTTAAGCTCAATGCTAAAAAATATGTTGTCATCCCCTTTGGGAAAACCTCGGTTCCCATGAATTACCACATTGATGGTTGTGAACTGAGCACAGAAGGCATTATAAGAGATCTGGGAACACAGGTTGACAGCAACACCTCTTCTGACCACCACATTGCCACTGTGGTCAGAAAGTCCTTCTATGTGGCACATCTCATTACTAAGGGTTTTGCATCCAGGAAGAAATAGGCTATTGTCTCCCTCTACTCTTCTCTCATTAGGCCAATCATTGAGTACAATGCCCCATTTGGCATGTACCTCACTAGACACCTGCAACAACTGAAGTGACCACAAAAGTACCTCACACAAAGAGGATCCTAGGCTTTAAACACTTGCCCCATATGGACAGACTCAAAGAACTCCAACTATTCCCTGTCTGATATCGCCTACTTAGAGGTGATCTCTGCTTCACTTACAAAGCCATGTCCAACCAAGCTCTTTTAGAAATGCTACATTTAAAGGAATCCTAATCTCTCCACACCACATGCTCCAGAGACCTCAACCTCATTACTATAATCAGCAGAAAGTGCTGGAGGGACAGGTTCATAACCCAGAGACTGCCCATGCTATGGAATAGACTTCCCATACATGTCAAACAGAGCACCTCACTGGTCCTCTTCAAGAGAAAAGTTGATGAGTAAATGGGAAATAGAAAAGTCACCATGAGGATCACTGCAGTGGCTCTACTCGACATAGGCACTGGAAACTAAGGTCAGGTGGCACATTGCCAGGGTAATCCTATGGGCTAGGCTTGTAAAGGCTCCATGGCCATTAGCCTAGTACACACCTATGAAAGCCTCCAAAACTATATAAACAAACATAAATGACTGTAAAAACAAGTAAAAGAGAGCTGTACGTTCACAAGTAACTAGAAAACAAATCTTTTATTCCACAAAATGTCAGTATGAAGCACTTTTCATTAAGCTAGATAGCAAATCTTCTTCAGATAAAAAACTTTGGTTAACTAATGTTTAAAAATATGTCATGTGACTGCTTTGGTCATTAAAACATATTCATTATTCATTAGCAAGTCATTGAATTTAAACATACAGTACATTGTTTTAAAAAAACAAGAGACTTGTAAAGTCAGAAATTGGAAGCAAAACTAAAAAGTCTGAAATGTAAAAAGTACTTGACATTCCCAAACAAAAGATAATTTTTTCTTTCATTTGTTTATATATATATATATATATATATATATATATATATATATATATATATATATATGGTTCTACCTGACTTCGTCGACAGCGCAGAAGACCGACATCGAATCCGGAGCTCCAGAAGATCGAAAGTGAAGAAGACCGGCCTGAATCGCGAGTGGCAGAACGACATGCAGAAGACCGACACGACGGATGACAACACCAACGCCGAGGATGCCGACATGGGGAAAGGCTGTGTGAGTATGCGTAGTGATTAGGTTAGGGGGCGATAGGGGTGGGTTAAGTGAGTTAGGGTTAGGAGCGATAGGGGTGGTTAAGTGAGTTAGGGTTAGGGAGCGATAGGGGTGGGTTAAGTGAGTTAGGGTTAGGTAAGATGCCATAGTGACGGCCGGACCTTAGGGTTAGGTAAGGTTTAGTGTGGGCTTGTAAGGATTTTGGTGTGCTTGTGTTGTGTGTGGTTTGTGGAATGGGATGTGTTTTGTTTTAATAATTGTTATTGTGGTGTGTGCAGTGTATGGGGTTTCGTGTTTGTGTACCGTCGGTTATTTCGTTGTCGGTTATGTGTGGTTTCGTGTTTATGGACTGTCGAATATGTGGTGTCGGTGATGTGGTTGTCGGTGTTGTGTGGTTTCGGCTATGTCAGGTAGAACCATATATATATATATATGTATATATGAGCTTTTATCTCATTAGGGCTTTCAGTTTTAAAATGCTTGTGATAGAGCAGAACTCATTCAAGCCTGGGTACTGACAGGCATTTAGTTTAAGTTGCCATAACAGTTCTGCTCTTTCAAGTAATAAGGGCACTGGTCCACCTCTTATATCTGTCTGGACTTGGTCAATGACTTTAAACTTGAATTTGTGATCTGAAAAGTCACTATAATGTTTGGCTAGTGCATTGTCAAGTTTTTTCTTTCCTGTATTGTAAATATGTTCATAAACCGTCTCTTTAAACTTACGGTCGGTTTTGCCGACATAAAATGCTGGACACAATTGGCATGATGCTAAATAGACTATAGATTTACAGTGTAACCAATAGGTCTTGCCCCTCACCTTAAACCTACATTCTGTTTCAATGTATTTACATTGATTACATGCTTTGCACCTCAGTATCCCTGGGTTTCTAGTAGGAATTGGTCTAATTTATTCAAGAATGTTTTTAAGGTTCCTACCTTTCTTGAAAGTCACCACAGGGTGGTCGCCTAGTTTACTTCCCATATCTTGTTCTGCTGTTAATAACACCCAGCTTTTCTTAATAATGCTTATTAATTCACCTGAGTCATAACAAAATGTTGTTGTAAAACTCAGGGTATATAATGTGACATGTCTAGTTAGACGTGGGTATTCCTCAGCTACTCTGAAAAACTCTCTGTCCCCTACCTCACTAGATCCAGTGCCATCTAAAATTGGTTTATAAATGCCCTGTTCCCTTTTATTACAGACTTCTAGGATCAGTTGAGATAGTAGTTGTGTTGGATACCCCCTATGTGTGAACATAGGCCTAAGGGTCTCGCACTCCTCTTCAAAATGAGAATCCTCGTTCACCATCTTGCTGCCCGGACTAGTTATCTTTTCATAACTGATCTCTTTTGGTGTTGAGGGTGTGAACTGGCGCAATGCAGAAAAGAGTTTGAATATGTGCTCTTCCTGTATATCCAGGCCCTATATCTCTGCTTATGTAGGTCTTTTGTTAACTCAATGTCCAGATAAGATATAATAGTCTCCTGGAATGTGCCGGTAAATTTAAGGAATGGTGTTGTACTATTAAAATTGTTAACTAAGTTTTTAAGGCTGTGTTTCTATCCCCTTTGATCAACATACAAATGTCATCCACAAAGCGTGTAAAAAGTCAACAGTGAGTTGACACTAGTATTGTCCAAAATGTACTTATGTTCCCAATGGGCCATCACCATGTTGGCAAAACTCACCCCACATGGTGAACCCATTGCTACACCTGATTTTTGTAGGTAGTATTCATTATCAAATGAGACAAAGTTGTGTGATAAAACTATTTCTAGCAGTTCTTCTATTAGTCTGATTTCTGATTCTAGTGCTTTTCTAGATCTCATTATTTCAAGTACCCACTCTATTCCTGTGTAATGGCGGATTGATGTGTATAGGTCGCACACATCAATTGTAAGGAAATTACAATCACTCCTAAAACTTAAATTGTTAATGTTTGATAGAAAAGACCATGAGTCTATGCATATTTGTTGTTCCTGTTCTACGTATCTTTTTAGTACTGTGTCAATGACTTTTGCAAAAGGGTATGTAATTGATTGCCTAGCATCCACTAGGGCCCTCATAGGTGGATGTATTAAGCGTTTGTGGATTTTTGGTATGCCAAATAAAATAGGTATTCTTGGGTATGGCATCGACATGTAGTTATATATGTGTTGATGTCAATTAAGGCTTCAATGAATAGATCATTAATGTATGACCTAATACGACTATGTGCTGTATTGACTTCATTCAAACTCACTTTACTATACACATCACTGTTCAAGACTCTAAGCATCTTTTCTATATAGTCAGTTGGGTTCATTAACACTATTCTTACGTCTTTATCAGGCTTCATTATACGAACCGGTAGAGTTTTTAGATTATGAAGGGCTTCCCTTTCTTCTTTAGACAAGTTATCTTTACTTGTCTGTTTTGTTGTTGTACTAAATTTTGCTCTAAAATCCAGTTCACGTAGGCGTTTGAATAACATTAGTGTTGGGTGGACTGGTGGATTATAGGTGCTGGTTACATACAGTTCTTTCCTTTCTTGATGTTCAGTGTTACCAAATACTAGATGTAAGTTTAGTTTACATAGGTGCAGTTTAAAATCCAACAATAACGTTGAAAGGTTTGTGGCATAGGCTGGAACAAATGTTAAGCCTTTTGCAAAGACATCAACAAGTAACTTGTCTACTTCAAAATCTGTGTAGTTAAAGATTTTGAAGTTCCCTGAGGTATTGGTGACAACTGAACAAACATTTCCACTTACCCTTCTTTGGCCTGGCTTGTTACCGCTTCCTTGTGTTGGTTTTCCGAGTATTGTATGTTTTCTGGAGGTGCTGCTTCCTGTTGTGTTTGTGGCCTCAGGGGTTGTGAAAATTTTCCTGATAGTTATTTTCCTGTCTTCGTTGAGCACTAGTGCCTGCACTTTCTTGTTGTTGGTTAATTTGTGAATCTGTACTATTATTCTTCATATTTAATGTACACTCATTGTTACATTGTTGGTTTCCACTGTAGTTCATCGCTGCATGACTTTCTAAATGCATTTCCTGGTTGAATCCATGCCTTTAGGGGTTTGGTTGGTCTCCTCCAATAAGATTCCAAATTTGTGATGGGGGCGGATCTGAGAATGCTGTTACGCTTGCATACTCTTCTCCGTCTCTTTTAAGTTTTTTAATTTTGGTGTCCTTGTTTTTTTGTATCTGCTGGTTAATACTTGTAAAATTCTGAGTGTAGTCATATTGGTAGCTATTGAAGTCTGTGTCTACTTTAATCAAGTTGTCTAAGTCTGTTACTTCCTCTGATATCTGGTTAATGAAAAGTTGGTAGTGTTTTGTCATTACCCCAAGTAGTTCTAAACCATGTCTATTAAATAACTGAATGAGTTCATGATGAAACTCTGAACCAAGCTGTAAACCCATTGGATATTGCCACGATCGTAGCCTCTTTGGGACTATATTCTCCTTCATGCACTCATTAAAGTAGCATATTTCCAACTCCAATTTACGTATTTTAAGCAGTTTAAAATTGAGCATTTTCAAGTTGTCAACAATGTTCTTACCTCCTCCAGCTGGCTGTCCCTGAATTGTGTAAAATGTTGTGTTGTTAGTCCTGGTTGCTCACTTAACCAGGTATTCAAGTCAGGGAATCCAATAAGCCCCGAGGAGTTATTTGATAATAGAACATTGCTCTCTAGCCCCCGGGGTCTGCTTCCATACACCAGACTGCTATGGTTCGAGGGCATACTGTTGCTAGCACCAGGTGCTCTAGTTAGAGTCGTAGTACCCAAAGTTGTTGCTGTAATTGTAGTAGGTCTGTCAAGCACATTCCTAGGTCTCTGCACATTGTCCTGGGTTAAGGACTCAACCCGTGCTGTTAGTTCCGCCAGTTTTTGATTCATCAAACTAATTAAAACCATTAGATTACCCGCCTCTTCTTGCAGTTGATCCAGTAGTGAACTTTGTAAAACGTATGAGCTCTCAGCTGCCATACTTCCAAAACTATATAAACAAACACAAATGACTGTAAAAACAAAAAAAGAGAGCCGTACATTCACAAGTAACTAGAAAACAAGTCTTTTATTCCACAAAATGTCAGTATGAAGTGATTTTCGTTAAGCTAGATAGCAAAACTTCTTCAAATAAAAAACTTGCTTAACTAATTTTTAAATATACGTCATGTGACTACTTTGGGCATTAAAACACATTCATTATTCATTAGCAAGTCACTGAATTCAAACATACAGTACATTGTTTTAAAAAACAAGAGACTTATAAAGTCAGAAACTAGAACCAAAACTAAAAAAAGTCAGACACTTAAAAAGTGCTCGACATTCCCAACAAAAGATCCTTTTCTCTTACATTTGTTTTTTAGATTTATTTAATATTTAAGTTCATACTAGAACCTATGAAAGCCTTCAGCCTTTCTTCTCCAAAATGTGGAAGAGCACTGTTCACAATGTACAACAAATGGCCAAAATGAAGCTTACTAACAACTTCATGTAGGAAGCTCACAACATGATTAATAACTGTTGGTATGATTCAATATTATTTACCATGGATATTTATTAAAAAAAATCTTAACAATGAATATGTGATGGACTGTCTGTATAACAGCATGAAACGTGGACATTTTAAGACTCGAAATGAGGGACAGTGCTCAAAGTGAGGTACAGTTGACAGAAATGAGGTAGACTTATGGCAATTTCGCTGAGATGAATGTTTTCAGTAAAACACATGATATTTCATCGGTTATGATACAGGAGATCTTTTCTATCTTTTGTGCATATGTCTCAGTAAGGTCTGTGTTCATAACCATATAATTCTTTAGAAATCTGTTTCCTAAGTCCTTCCATTACTTACAAATAATGACAAAAAGCTCCCTATTGAAATGTTGACACATGGGTAAAAAAGGGTAGAAAATGAAAAAACTGAATTCAGATCACTATTTTGTAAAGGGGCAAGCCCATCTGCACCACTGATGTGGGGGCCAATCCACCAACTCTACCCAAATCGTTGTATCCTAACTCTGTGAGCACCATACCTTGGAGAAATGGGACTATTTTGAGAAATGATGATCTCGGACTTAATATATGCAAGTCTATTTTTTCAGCATTTCCGTCTCTGGGACTCGCTCTAATATGTCACAAAATTTCAAATGATTAACAGCAAAGAAGGTACCCTGACAAACTCTGCACTGTCGAAGTTAATAGATATTCCTTATATGAAATGTCTAGTAGTTATAACACAGTATCTGAAAGCAGAGACGAAGCTGACTAATAACATGACAGTGCAAAACATATGGCACAATGTAGCAGCAATATCAAAAGTGTTTACTAGATGGAACATGTGGCAGTCAGGGCTTGACAGCTTCGGCGCTCCTCCATCTGACTAAGCCACAAAGGCTTTGGGTATAGCGAATAAACTGTCATTTATCTTCATGAATATTCTAATCAGTGAAGATGGCAGCTGTGTGTATCTTGAGCACTCACAAAGTGCTGATTCACACTGCTGTTAAGTCAGATTACCTCCTATTTCCCCACTAACAACATGATTTACCATTACTGGTATAGGATATCGTATGGGACTATCCAAGTTGCTTTTGACTTTGTACAGAAAAAAAAATGATGCCTCATTACAGGAAAATTCCCTAATCTAAGTACTGCTATTGTAATCAGGGGTTTATTCCTCTATGCTACAGGACTGAGACCTGCATTCTAAATTATTTGCGAACTTTTGAAAGTATATTTTCTCATTAGCACATATTCTGGCATTTAAAATATTCTGCATCCACCAATTCCTACCAAAGCATCAAGTGATTGTCTACTAGAACCTCTGGTGAGTTCTTCTGGTTACCTAACTTACCCTGGCCCATATTTGCATATTTGTTTTCATCCACACACATCCTGCATGATTGTGGTTCTCTACCATGGTTACAAGTCATAAATCTTGTCTACCAAATATTTTGCACCATTCTTCCAAATAATAAAGGCACATTTCAAAGTTACTTCAGTAACCAAAACAAAAGATAGAAGCACGTTTTTCTTCAGTTTCAGATTTATTCCACACTAGCACTGCTAAATCTGTACTACTGCTAAGGTAAGAGAAAATGACTGCCAGGGTTTAAATTTGAATGTTGTGTTTGTTACATCCTCTTCAGTCTTCCACTATAAACAAACCCACTCTCAATTTAGTCTAGTGTTTGCAATCCAGCAAAAATGGGGTAACGTCATACCTCTGGCAGGTGAAATGGTATAAAGAGCATTTTGAGTAGAATCAGTTTTCTCAGGATCACTATCCTGGCTAAGAAAAAGCTGCTTCCAGTGGTACAGCTTAATTTTTAAAAAGGTTTTCATGTAAAATAAACCTACAAATACTTTTGCCTCAGGTTACTGGTTTGAAAATGCATATAACTGTTCCTCATGTTTTTGGCACACCAAGTTTAAACACACTGTCAAGTTATTTATTTAGAGTAATCTGAAGGCCTGAGCTATGTATAAATTGTCACAGTGTTAAAATAGTACAAGATATTCTGACATGAGTGAATGGTCCAAAAATGCTTCTGTGCCTTGCTGCTGAAGTAAGATGCAAGCATTTCCACTCTTAGGATAAACAGAACTGACCTGGTGCTTCTTACTGTAATCTGGTCAACATGAGACTAGTCAATCATAACCTGCTAAGCCCCTGAGCCCTGCTTCAATGAACATATGGAAGTGGATAAACAGATCTCGTCACCCCTTTCCATGCAGGACACATGTTAATACAGACTGCAGTGATTGGATGGGATGCAGATTGTTGGATTACATGCAAAGTAAGGTGAGTCAGTAGTCTGTGAACAAATAATTGATTATATATTCATCACCCCTATACAACAGAAATGGAAACAAGGTAATATTTTTAGTATAACTCGAAGAAAGTGGCTTGACATACGGAGCTCTGTATGATCCAATATAATCTAGACCAAATATATTTGAACTAGACAATGTTCGGATAGAACTGGTCAGGCTTTCTGCTGGGAACTGTGCTGTCACAGGAATACCAACCAGCAGCCAGACAGCTGACAAAGGCCATGGACTATGCAGTAATCATAGTCTTGCTTTCTGAGGTTTGTGGCCCTCCAAATATCCAATGAGATCAGATCAATTATAACTTGTTGGACAGCTGCATTATCTCTAGTTCGGTTCTTTGCTAGCCAGCATCCTTGTTCATAGGTGAACCAACAGGGCATTAACATCACCTCCTAACAATTCCATGGCTACAGGCATCAGCTAGAGAATATGGGCTGATATTGTCATATTGTGTAATGACATTGGATTAGCCACACTGACGTTGTGACAATAACCCATATCTCATGAATGAACTATGGCTAGTACCCATATTACTGTCAAATATTTACCCTCTTCCAGTTATACCTAACAGTATCAAACTAGGACAGGTGCCCTCTTTCTTGCTTATGTCCCTTATCTGGCAATATGATACCTTTCTGAGGTTTTGAACAGCGTATTTATTGACATCCATGCCTAAAACACGTACACATTGGCTGTTTATGTTATTTACTTTTTTGACCAGGTTAATGCCAGTAGGCCACTGTCCTCTTTTCAGCAGAGACTTGAGTTGGTATTCATACTGACTAGGTGACAACTGGCTGAGGCACAAGGGGTTTTCCCCTACTCTTTTTGAGTGGGTGTGGCCACAGCACTGCTCAATGAAAACGGAAGGGTGTTGGAGAAAAAGAGCAACACAGTGGGAGAAGGGCTTATTGAATTTGGGAAGATTTCTGTACCCGATCTGCAAATTGAGACTATGTATGCTGTGGAAACTGGATTACCACAGCAACAAATGCATGATTTTCAACCATGAGGGTTTGACAATGATGTAGTAAAAGAAATGATTATGGAAGACAAACTGAAGGATGAAATTCCATTATCATGGTTGCAAATGTTTCTAAATGCTTTTCTAATGTGGAGAAAACTCACAATAAGCATGTGATTTTGGATTGTGTATTAAAAGGGATATTAGTGACTATGTTGAAGGACAGACAGATGATATTTCACAAATACAGCACTGACAAGGCAGTTTCAAAACTATGCTGTAGTGACAACAATTATGAGTACTAAAAAAAGCTACTGAAATAAGAAATTTTTAGTTTTTCAAAAATAGCCAGTTGTTCATACTGAGACTAAAGATGGTTCAATGCTGGTGTGTCTCAGACAATTTAATAGTCCCAACTGGCAACAGTGTTGACAATGTATGTATATCTACATATGGGGCAGAGCCCTTTTGTGAGCTTACTTCTGAGACTGTTTCATTGGCTGAGAAATTGTGTTGTTTGATGTTAAATCATTTGGTGTTATTTATTTATTTATTTATTTTCAGTTTGATGACCGGGGAGGTATACTGGGCTCAAGGAGCCCATTTTCAGTGGAGGTCTGGGGAGAAAAGTTCCCCAAAAACATAGCAGACATAGTAACAAACAATTAGTAAAATTGTGTAGTAAAACATAAGCACAGTAGAATATCAACGTAGTATGGTATACAGTGCATATTTACATGTAAATACAATTAGAGGTCGATAATACAGAGTCACCATTATACTGAGGTTTTAAATCTTCTGAGTATGCTATGAAAAAAACATTTGTAAGAAAACAGTAAATATGACTGAACTCCTATTGGATAAGGTGGAAGGTAGTTTATGTATATGTATGTATTCATGTATTAGGCAGAATTAGGTAGGTAGACTGAAAGTGCATTTCCTGTTATTGGAGAGGTAGGAATGGAGCTGGGTTTTGAAGTGATCAAAATTTTGAGAAATCCTTAGAGAGGGAGGAAGAGAGTTCTATTTTTTGGCGAAGGAAAAGGATAGGAGAAGCTGACCTGGGTGACGGTTTGGTTTGTATACAGAAATGAGATTTTGGTGACCAGATCTTAGAGTTCTGTGAGGGGTATATAGTGATAAGTTATTAGTTAGTGCAGGGCACATAGTGGGTTTAAAAATGAATTTGTGGGCTGTAGTGATTTGGAGGTAGTCCAGGTAGTTGGGAAGTTCTAGCCATTGCAGTAGGTGGAGAGGTATGCAGTGGTGGGTAGAGTACTTGAACTTGATGGCAAACTATTAAAAATATTTCTTTCAGTTTGAAACTTCTGACATTACTAAACATGAAATTATTGGTAAAAAAAGACATAATTAGGTACGTTAGATAACCAAAATATAAATATATATATTTTTGCAATGCTGTGGACCATCTTTTAGAAACTTGTCCTAAAAATGTCGAATATGTGGGGTAATAGGACATATCACTGCAAACTGCAATATTTATTGTAGACAACGTGGCTGTAACGCACTTTGCTGGTTTGACTGTAGGAATATAAATGATATGCAATATAGGTAGAAATCATTGTAATGTTAGCTAATGATGAGATATGAAATATTAACATAGAATGTTTACTAAAAGCACAAAGTGTTTAATATAAATGATAGATATTTTTAATAGAATGGATAGTTTTACTAGTTTAAAATACATCTTATTATTAATCTTATTAATTCTATTGTATTAATTATATTTGTGACTTTAATTGCTATCATATGAATAGATCAACTATTTAAGTGAGTTGTTTAGTGATAGTCAGCTCTGACGAAGTTCTGTTAATTAAAGAATGAAAGCAGTTAGCTACATCCTCACGTACGTGTTTCTTAACAAGTGTAGTCAGTGGGTTTTGCTCTATAGTTTCATAAATGTTTTCAGTTTGTTCAGTTGTTTATTTGCTCGTATTTTACTCAGCAATTTTTGAATTTCTGTTGATTATAAGAGAGTTATTGATAGTATAGGATGAGAACAGTTGGAAGGTAAACAGGTCACTTTTGATGTAGAGAAAGCTTATGATGATACTGCTAATGATATGTGGATAAAAAAAGTCTTTAAGAGCTCACTTGTTTTCCTACCCAGATGTCTATCCTGCCAGAACCTGATGTTTTAGGACTAATGGAAAAGGTCCCCAGGGATAGCTAGAGACTCTTGGCTGAATTCAATGAACCGTAGTTACCCCTTCATAGTGAATCCTTTTCTCAAGAGAAAAAAAAGGGAAGCAAAGACCATTTTTTCCAAAAATATTTTTTATTCAGTGGATGAATGCTTATAGAAATTTCCCAAAGTTAGAGACTTATAACTCATCACTTACACAAGACAAATACATATACAATAAAAAATTTTGAAACAGAAACTGAAGCAAACAGCAACTGTAGTGTGTAAATCTTGAGCAGATAGCAATATACACAATCCAAAAGGATCCCGACAAGAACCAGGTAACGATAAAATGTAGCTTTAATATTAAAATCCAATCCAGTCCGACAAATGCTCTAATATTTAAATAGCATGCTTAGAATGATGTAACTGAGTAATTAAAAAAAAAATAAAGAAACGGTATTCAGGTAAATACGTACAAACTTAGTATGAAAATAACACAAAAATTACCTGCAGCACAACCGGCATCACGTTTTAGCCATTCTAATTACTGCTGCTATCTATATTTATCTATTTTAAATTAGTGTTTTTTGACCACACATTTCAGTGAATAATTATCACTGAGGCCTTGTGCATGCACTGCATCTAATTCTGCAATCCAGCTATACGTGTGAGATGCTTAACACCCTTCTGTACAATGTCCGACTGCATACAAGACTAGGGTCAGCCACATATGCATCCCAGGTCAAGCCCAATCTCAGATTAAGTAAATCATGACCTGCAAACATACCACACTTGTCTTAGTGATCTCAACAAAAGGCAAAGGAGGATTATTGACTTTGAAACAAACTTAAAGGTGAGTCAACAACAAGAAGGTGGAAAAGGAGCGACTCTTATTGCTCATGAGTTAGGCATGACTCACTTGACAATAACAACCATTCTAAAAAACAAAGTGACCCAAGCTGTGAAACGATCTGATCCATTGAAAGTTACAAAATTAACTAAAATTTGTGAGAGGCCTATATCTGATATGGAGAAATTGTTAATGAGATGGATTGAGGACCAGACCCGGCAGCATATCACCCTCAGCACCATGACAGTCACTGCCAGGGCATGGAGCTTGTTCCAGATACTTAAAGAAAAAGCAGGACCAGACTATGGGGTTGAGTTTCATGCTAGCTCTGGGTGGTTTAAGCTCTTTAAACAGAGGTCTTCACTACATAATGTGAAAGTGAATGATTAGTCTGTGAGTGCTCATGTGAAGGCAGAAGAATTTGTGGAAGTCCTGGATAAGTGTATTATAAAAAGTGGATATTTGACCAGCAGATGTTTAATATGGATGAAACCTCCCTATTCTGTAATGTATGTCTGAAAGGACATTCATCCATAAGGAGGCCAAGACAATACAAGGTTTTAAGGTTTTTAAGGACAGGGTAACAGATTTGTTAGGAGGCAAATTTACAGACTACAAGGTGAAATCATTTATGATCTGGCACCATGAATTCTCCAGGGCTTTCAAGAGCAACAGTAAGCACACTTTTCCTGTGAACTATAGGAGCAATAAGAAGTCATGGATGACCCAACAACTCTTTCAGATGCCCTTTTGAATTGTTATGGCACTGAATTGAGGAAGTACCATCAAGAAGAAGGTATACATTTCAAAATTGTAATGATTGTTGACAGCGCTCCAGGACATCATCCTTTTATTGGTGACCTCCATCCCAATATCAAAGTGGTGCTTCTCCCATTAAACACAACCTCTTTAATCCAACCAATGACTCAAGGGGTTATTGCTGTTTTTAAGGCCTACTGTCTGAGGAGAACCTTTGCTCGGGGTATTGATGCCGTTAGCGAAGGTACTGGCAAGACACTAGTACAGTTCTTTAAGGAATACAACATCTAACACTGCATCAAGAACCTTCTTGGGCTTGGAATGATGTCACCAAACATTACTTAACCCTTTTATTACATACTTGTGTAGAGTACTGTATTAGCTGAAATACATAAAGAATATTGGCTATTTAGTCAGTCGTAGTGCAGTACAGTACAACAGCCTTGTACAGTATAGTGTACTATATGATATACTACCCTAATAGATTTCTCTATTACATCCATCGATGGTACAATCATAGCTCCTGACCCAACTACAAAACTCTTAGGTGTATTGATTGACGACAACCTCAACTTTGACTCGCATATTAATGCCACTATTAAAACTGTAAACAGAAAACTTGGATCCTTATATAGGATAAAACCTTTTCTCACCCAAGAAGCCAGAACTACTATTGCCCAGACCCATCTGATCTCCACCCTCTTCTATGCCTCACCAGTTTATACTAATCTTTCCAAAAGCAACCTAAACAAATTGTCCACTTCTTACAACAATATTGCCAGGTTTGCTACTGGGTCCTCATTTAGAACACATCACTGTCTAAATCTAAAACTTCTAGGATGGCTTGAACTACATAACCAGCTAGAATTTCAACAACTCTCCATTACCCATAAAATTCTGTACCAGCCTAGTAATACTCCTATTCTCAGTAGCATCATCTCCCCCTACACAAACCTTACTAACCTTCGCTCAGCAAATAAACTACTGGTTACCATCCAGAAATCCCACAACAAGGCAGGTGATTCTCTTTTCTCTAATTCTGTGGGGAAGGTTGGGAACAAACTTCCCACTAATCTTACATCTCTCTCATCATTACCACTCTTTAAAAAGCAACTAAAGATTCAACTAAAAACACAATGGCTTTATCCTTGTACTAACCCTGACTAACCCCCCCCCCCCAATACAACATTATTCTATAACTCTCCTCCAATAACCCACGTTGCAGTATTAACAAATTCATCCCTCACCCCCTTCTTAGTATCTTATTTCCCAAGATGCTATCACTGAGTATGCTAACAACCTTGCCGTCTTCAGTGAGCTCTTATCTTTCCACCTTGTATATTAACCTATTTCTTTCACTATGACTGTAATTACTTCTTCATGTACATACATTCAATAATTCTCTCACTTCTCAATGTTATACACTTTTTCATAACCAATTTACATCTTTATAAAGGCACATTCATACCCAATATACTAATGTTGAATATCTATCCCTTTCCCTTGGTAATAATACTGTATTTTACTTTATTAAACTCAGTAATCACAATCTGTATATTTTTAGTACTGTATAACTCAAGTTGATGAAGAAATTCTTCAAGTATATGTACTTTATATATTGCATGGACTTTTGTTTGTATATCTTGATTTATTTAGTTTAAAATGGAGCTTATCTCCCCGGGCCTCTACTGAAAATGGACATGTATCCAGTTAGACTAGCCCGGTCAACAAATGTAAAATAAAATAAATAAATAAAATAAATAAATAAAAATATGATGTTTGCATAATGTCCTAGTCACATAACATTCTATTGTACAGAATCTATCCCAGACATTAAGCAATGCACACCTGTATTCATTTCC
Source organism: Protopterus annectens (assembly GCF_019279795.1). NCBI lineage: Eukaryota > Metazoa > Chordata > Ceratodontiformes > Protopteridae > Protopterus > Protopterus annectens. The sequence goes on from NC_056748.1 coordinate 1,120,249,743, forward strand.
TTCTGTCAGATTAATAGCAGCTCTGAGTGGTTTTATATACTCAACCTGATGTAACTTTGGTGAAAGTGCTTGTTGGATTGGACTGGATTGGATTTTTCATTGAATCTACATTTTATTCACACCTGGGTTCTTGACTGCATCTTATTGAATTGAAGCAGAAATTGACTATATTTTGTTTTCAGAAGGATTAGAAGAGGTCAATACTAAAACACATGAACTCATTTTTTTTTACTGAATACATTGCTATTAAATCAGAAATTAATAATGTTGAAAATCATATTACAGATGGTAACAGTTAAAATTTTACTAGAAACAGTAGTGAAAGAATATTTTTAAAAAGGAATATGTAAAAACGTTGGCATGGTCTTCTGTCTGTAATGGCATTTCATAATTCTTGTGAACAATGATGGATCACATTTAAATAAAATAGAAAAAAGGAATATATACAACATGAAAAATACTTCTGGAGAAATGAAAAAAGACATGAAAAATCATTTTTATAATATGATACATGTATGGGAAGTCATGAGAAAAGAATGATGAAATAAGAAAACATGAAGAAAATACATTCAATGTTGTATAGGCAAAGTATTCGCTGCAAAGTAAAATATGAAGTAGCAGCACCTTTTTAGGAAAGGAGGTTATAGATGAGGGTAGATGATCTAGTCTTAAAAACAAATGATGGTATAGAAGTTTACAATATGTATAATTTCTGCTGTTGAAAAAGTACATTTCAGAATTGTATGACAGTAAGAACACTGAACAGGTTTTTAAGTTGAAATAGCAAAAAACAGATAATTTTGTAAAAATAATTGTTAAAGTACTGCCCTGAATTAACTACAAGGAGTATTAAAATAAGTTAAAATTTGAGTTTGCCTGATCCATCTGGATTGGAATAGGACATCTATAAGGTAAGAATGACATAGGAAAATATCTATTGCCACTGTTATGAATTGCTGGCTTAAACAAAGTGTTTTGCATAAAAGAGTTTGTAAAAGCACAATGAAATGTATATATAAAAAGTGGAGAGAGCAAAGATAAAACATTGAGATCCTTGACTTTAAACAATATAGATTATGAATCATTCCTGAAAACAAGAGTAAAATATTATTACATTAACAAATGAAAGAATTTATGGTATTGAAGGAAGGTGTACAAAATATTTTTCTTGTTGCAAAAGAAGTGGTTAATAATATTACAAATAAAAGAATGACTAGTTGCCTGTGATGTTGAAAAGGCATATGATAATATATATAATATTTTCGTATGATTAATACTAACACAGTATAGCTTGCATAAAATTGAATAAAGGTGATAATATCAGTATATTCTACTGAATATATCAAGATGGTGATTAATCAATGGTTTAACAGGAAGATATTGAAGTCCGCCTGGACTAATTCTCCCATTAAACTAAAAGACAGTGTCATCAGATTTGACAATGATTATACCTCCTTAGTTATGACTAAAAGAAAAGAAGCCGTTCCATTTATCGAAGAAACCATATATAAAAGCCCAACTACTCTTCCCTGCCAAAATTAGTAGTTTTCTTCCAGATGGTCAGAAAACTTTTAATACTTTGGATGAAGCATTAGTCTACACAAAGAAAAAAAAATCGTTAGATAAAATTGAAGTTATTGATTGGTCAAGTACTACTTTAAAAAGACATGCAACAAAAAATAGCTGGACTCTAAAAGAAAAAAGTTCAAAAAAATGAAAGAAAAGTAATACATTATTTATTTAACTAACATGATGATTCCTTATTACTGAATTTAAATTGCATCCTTGCAGTCAAAATATAAGGTAAAGGTTCTACCTTTTAATTCTTATTTCATGTTTCTTTTTGATATTGTACTAATTGTGCATATGCTTATTGGTCTAAAAAAAGCGAAGACATTTTTAATATTGCTACAAATACTTTTATTGCTAAGAAGTTTATATACAGAGCCACACATATATAACTAGTATAAAATACATATGATTCATGTTTAAAGTTCTATACACATTTATATTTCCTTGACTAAAAACAAAGGGAACAATTCACAATGATATGATTGCAGTGTTTCCTTTTGGTTTTTATGCTGTAGTTACTGGTGTAATATATTGTTAGAATTTATTCTTTTGGGGTTTGGTTTTGAGCTTTTGTACTGCAAGCTTGTCTGTGGTTTTGCGGTCATTTGGAAAAACATATGAAGGGCTTTAATTTGAATACAGCATTTTTGTGCTTGCTTGCTGACTAGTTTATTAGATTTAACATGTTTTTCTCTTTGTATATAAATGTCCGATTCGGATGAGAGAGTTGCAAGCTTTTTATTTTAAAAGGGCATTCTCTCCAAGTCCTTTGTAATTTTCCGACATTAAAATCAAATTCCTCTGGGGGGGAAAAAAAAATGTTTTTCTTCTAGCTCGAGCAACCAGTCAACTAATGCAGCTCACACATTCTGTTTTAATGTAGTATGTATGCAATATGTCATTTTGAACTCTGACCCAGCTAAATCAGTAAGAGGATTGAAAATTAGTATAAAATCTGGATTAATGGATGAATAGTAACTGGAAAGTCCTTCTGCGATGAAAATAAACTCAGTATGTTATTTTAAATATATTAAAATATAAACTGCATGATATTCTGAAGTGGCGACATTAACAATTATATGGGTTTCAGTATAAAGTAAGGAATCGATTACTGAAATGGGAAATGAGTCATTTTAATACTTAACTTATTATATTTTAGTTTGCTTGGTTAACCGATTTTGTTAAAAGTATTTTTATTGCGTTAATGTGTGCTAGATAGAATTAGATATTTTATTATTTAAAAAAAAATACAAACTGATCTTCTTTTGGCTTTTCCCGGTTAGGGGTCACCACAGCGGATCACCTTGTCCACTCATGATTGGCAGTGGAGTTTTTACGGTGTCAAGTTGCCAGCCCAGTGCCTCCACAGAAGGCGCACACACCCACTCATGCCTAAGGCCTATTTTAGTGCGTCCAATCCACTTGCAGCATGACTTTGGGATGTGGGTGGGAGGAAACTGGAGTACCCAGAAGAAACCCACACAACTACAGGGAGGACATGCAGACTCCACACAGAAGACACCCTAGCCGAAGACTGATCCAGAAAGCCTCTTGCTGTGAGGCAACACTAACTGCTGCACCACCACGGTCATCCCAATAACATTTTTTATGCTTTTACAATGTTTATTTTTGTGGGATTACATAGGTTTCTTCATAATTTTATATAAAACAAGTTTCAGCTAAATTAATAATTGCCTATGTGACAAAATCAGTTAAATGTGGCAGAGGGGGTACTGTTAGAAAATGCCAGCCATCTGGGGAGTTGCTTCTTAATAATATCTTGTATGTGAGTCTAGGCCAGTAAAAGTGATGTTCCAACAGAAAGACTTCCCTTTCCACACCAATTGCAAGAACACAATAATCAATGAAAATTCTATTCCTAAGTCAAATTTAAATTAATCATTAGTTTGGTTGATTGCATGAAGTGGTTTACATATGGTCAGTACAGCACAGCTGTGTCAGCTCCTTTTGGCAACTGCATTCCAGAAAACAAACAACTTCTGAATATATTTAGAAAACAGCTTGAATATTTGCATGGCATATACACATTAAGCAACCACACTCAAGATGAAACAATTTATGTATTAATGAATAATGATCATTTTAGAGCACCGATGCTATTAAAGTAGAGCTATTCACACTCTATGAAAGCACGTTACTGTAAACCTTTTAAATATTGTAAGCCTACATAACATATTCGAATTAGTAAGAATCAACTTACTAAAGCTTTCATAACCAAAGCAATTATTTAGCTACATCAGCGAACTATTGTGTAAGTGGTAAATTAATACTTATAATGTATACATGAGATTATCCTGGATACTCAGGTAATTTCCATGTATATAATATAGTTTGTTCCCTTATCAAACCCATTTTCTGCTTAAACTCCATGGATAAAAATGACATCTATATCAAATTAATATATAATAAAACAAAGAAAGAGTACATCTGTGGTTTGGATGGGGGTGCTTTGGTATATGCTTAGTTGGATGGGCTTCTCTTGGGGGGTCTTGGGGTGGCGCCAGGTTTGTGGGCTGTGGGGACATTTGTTGAAATATAACTAAGGAATTTATAGAAGAAAACTTGAGTCTTCTACTCTTAATAGCAAGGTTGGTCCAGAGTTACTAGCAGTGATGGAGATGAGATCCAATAACATTTGGAATTCATTGTCACCTGACTAGTTGTACATAAGGAAAGTTTGAAATGAGAAACAAGGAATTAATGCAACATGTCCTTCGTAAAATACATGAGATCTGGACATATACATCATATATTTGCTGTCATGTTTTTCAGAATGAAATGGATGATCGTATTTTGATGGATGTCCTTATGGCCTGTGGGTTTGGGGCTGCCTTGGGGCCCTTTTGGGGGGAGTTATGTCCTACTGGTGTGGACCTTGGTGTCCTTAACCATCCTACAGCTTCACAGAGTTACCTTTTATCCCAGCACTATAGATTAAATAATGTAATCAAAATCTTGTTATTGTAGCTTTTATAATTATAAAAACAAATGTTATTGATTACCAATGAAAAATATTAAAAGCAAACTTATTACTTACACATACTAATGTAAACTACAGTCATTACAATTAATGCTGTATACAATGTTAACTTGAAATACATACCTAGATACTATTAAATACTTTATATTAAATAGATAAAACACAATATGGATACATTTAATTTATACCACACATAATTTTCTTCATTAGCTATAGATATACTCCCTATTATGTTAGAATGAGTAACAAAAGAACCATGAAATTAGATAGGAAACTAGAGACGTTAGTTATAACCAAATGTCTTTTATGAAGTAATAGCATATGCTTGCTCTTTTTTTTCTCATTGCATTGATATGGATTGGTTTGCGAGTGGTTTGGATGGTTTATTCCTCCAACCAGGAATGTTCAATTCCATGATTGATGGTTTAAATATTATTATGTTCGAATGTCAAATGTTAATCTTAGATGGTGCAGTGATGCAGCGGTAGCATTGCTGCCTCACAGCAAGAAGTTCTCTGGTGTGATTCTTGGCTGGGGTGCCTTCTGTGTGGAGTCTGCATGTCCTCCCTGCATTTATGTGAGTTTCCTCCAGGTGCTCCAGTTTCCTCCCACATTCAAAGACATGAAAACTGGCTTCATTCAAAGAAGGACTTTCCTGGTTAACAAATCTTAAATAAATAAATAAATAAAAATAATCTTACCTTTTTTGTCCACAGCAATGTTTCAAAGTAATTGGGTTTATTTTTCTTGTGACAAGGTGTTAACCTCTAGATTTAAAATATTCTCTAGCTTACATGTCTTTGTATAATTGCTTTCATTAAATATTAATGGAATAAATAGTCCTTTAAAAAGAAGCCGTTTAAACAAATATTTAAATCTGCACAAAGCTCATATAATCTTTCTGCAATCAACAAATATAATTAATAAAGATACAGATAAGATATTTAAGGATTACATTATATTAGCTGGTTCATATTTTAAATCAAAATGGAGAGGCACACTGATGCTCTGGAAGAGCACATTACCAAAACTTAAAATCATACATACATATTCTGATAATGATAGTATGCAGACATTGATTAGATTTTATACATTAGTAAATACATATTGGATTCCTGGAATTGGAGTGAAAATTTTTAATGAAATGCTTGATATCATTACTTTACGTATGTAAGGATGAATTAATAATTGCAGGAGACTTTAATTGTTTATTATTTGATCGATTCCACTAATAGACAAGCTTCAAAATTAATGTCAGTTACAAAGCATTTAAATTTTTTTAATGACTTAAATAAGTGATATTTATATGATTTGAAATCTACTAGATTACATTATATACACTACTCATTCAGATTTGTTACCCAAACTAACACTTACAGAGTTTTCATTTCAAATCGTTTATATTCTAAAGCTGAAGAAGTACTAATAACATCTTGCCCCTTATCCAGTCATAATGCTATAAAATTCATCAATTCTTTAAAGTCAAATAATTTAGTCTATAATCAGAGGATTCCAACTTATATAAAACAATTAAAAACTGTAAAGATTGGTTCATAAAAGAAATAAATCAGTTCATGGAATTTAATGATAATGAAGTATCAGAAATCATCCTATGGGCTATATTAAAAACATATTTATATGGAAGAATTAAAAATTTGTATTTATGCAAAAAGAAGGAATGGGATAAAGAACTGAAGACTTTAAAATCCAAAATAGATAAATTAAAACTTAATATGAAATCTAATGATGAGTATAAATTCAGAATTACAAATATTAAATCAAAAATATCTAGATATGCTATGTCATATAATAGCAACACAGATAGAAAATGGAAACTTTGTTCATACTCAATTAATCCTAAATGTTTACATAAATTGGCCATTAGATCTATAAAGTTAATACAAATTATACCTGAGAAATAAAATTTAAACAAGGGGGAGCTAAAGCAGTAACTGATTTAAAAGGTACATTAGAATGTTTTAGATGTTATTATGAGAATATCAATAACTTTAGAAAATACAGATATCACAGATAACTTTTTAAAAAAATAACTTACAACAAAATTTAACCAAAGAATAAAAAAAATTGATGTCTTTTCTATTAAAGGATCAGATCAGTAATATTAAAACAAATAAGGTACCATGATTTAATTAACTATTCTCAGAAATATATAAATCAATGCCTGATAAAATAGTAAGTCTCTTACTGAAAGCTTTTGAATAGGTTAAGACATCTCGAATTGTTCCTCCCTCTTGGCAATGCACTCTTGTTTCTCCTATTGTTAAAAAAGACAAAGACCATAAACTTGGTTATTCTTATAGACCTATATCTCTACATAATGTCGATTACAAATTATCTCCATTCTTGCCAAAAGATTAAATCATACTCTATGAAAACTAATAAATAGAGATCAGACAGGTTTTATTTTAAATAGGAAAGTACATGATAAATACCTTAATAGAGTTAGCTAATAATAATAAAAAAGAATTGACAATAACAACTTTACATATAAATATAGATTTTGACTCAATCAGCTGGCCTTATTTGTTTAAAAATACAATTTTCTGAAACATTTATAGATCCTATTACAAATCTTTACAAAAATGCATGTTCAGTTGTGAAAACTGGTTCCTTTTTATCAAGTACTTTTAAAATCTGAATGGGTACAAAACAAGTTTGTCCCCTAGCCCTCGTATTGTTTGCTTTAGCTATAGAGCCATTTGCAAGTTATATTAATTCTAATGAAAAAATTCAAGGTTTCTTGATTGATAATGATTTCAGTTGCAAAATTCAGTTATTTGCAGATATTTTAATAACCACTGGTGACACTGAAATGTCACTACAACAAATAATTATATCTATAAACTATTTTGAAAAGGTCTCTGGTTTGAAATGTAATAATTCTAAAACAAAAACATTACTAATAAATATGCCAGTTACTAATTATTTAAAGAATTTTAGATTTAATTAGGATAATATGTAATATGATTATCTTGGGGTTGTTACATCCTCAGTGAAAGAATAAGTTCAAATAAACTATAACAATTTCATAAATATAATAAATTAATAGAAAGTTGTAACAAATCCTTTTTATAATGAAAGATCAACTTACTCTGATAAAAATAATTATTCTACCAAAGATCTTATTCGATGTACAATAATTTGTTTTTCTTCCCACTAAAAAATGTTCAGTAAGTTAAACTCAATTCTTATAAAATGTTTATGGTTTCATAATAAACAGGGAACACCTTTTGATTGATATACCAAAAGCTAGGGAGATGGTGGTGTGTCTTTCCCAAATACTGAACTTTATGCAAATCTAGTACGGTTAAACTCTTCTTATAAATCTACTTGTAAATCTATACATGAAAAACCTCAGTGAAAGAATAAGTTCAAATAAACTATAACAATTTCATAAATATAATAAATTAATGCTTCTTACTGAAGTTGGTGCGCCTTGTTTGCTGTGGCATAGACTGGATTCGGGCCTGCTGGATCTAGCTTTGTTTGTGTAACTTGAGCACTAATCCAGGCATTCTCTAAAGTATTCAATTGTATTTATTACTGCTTGGTAGTAACTTGATTAAAGTTTAGCTGTCATTCTAAGTCTTTTGGATTAAGCACTTGGACTCCAGACCAGTTGTTTTACATTAGGAAGGTTTGTGGCATGCACTGTGGTGGCAGGACAGGTAGCTTTCATCCTTCTAAGTTGGGAACTGCTGATTGAGAGCCCAGTGTCTGTTATTCTTAAAGTGTATTAGTTCTGGTTTAGGCACTTGGGCTTCAGGCCAGTTATTTTACATTAAGAAGGTTTGTGGTCTGCACTCTTGTGGGAGAAGAGGCTGGACTCTGCCCTTCTGAGCTGGGAATTTCTGGTTAGAGGTTTATAGTGCCTGAATATTTGAACTGTATCTTACTGAAATTGGTACACCTTGTTTGCTGTAGCATAGACTATATCCAGGCCTGCTGAATATAGCTTTGTTTATATGCTGCTTGTTTGTTTGCTTGTTATTTCCCTGGAACGCTAATTCCACCAGCTTCTCAGTGCTTCTGTGGCTCACTAGTGATATCTGCATTGCTTACTGTACTTATTTCCTTGTTTCACTTGAAAGTAAGTTACTGTTTGTCGTTTTTGCATTTAAGTTACCTGTAACACATTGCACTTAAGTTACCTGGCACTTGCTCACTAAAGCAATTATATAAGTCAGCATTAAAAATTAAAAGCACTACACCCTCACTCCCCACTGGCCCTAGTTTTCAATTATTAAGGAATTCCCAATATTATTCTAGCATGTCCAAAGGTCAGTTGTCAATCTCCTCTCCGGTCCAGCTGGTGAATCTGGGAATCTTGAGGCAATGTTACAACTGCCTCATGTACACAGACAACCCTCTCCTCCTCCCAACAAATTCCAACACATGTGAGAGATGCAACCATATAGCCAAACTGGAGGCTAAGCTCTCTCAACTCAGTACTGGCATAACCAGTCAGGAGGAGAAGGAAACCATACTCACTACAATTCCAGTCTCACATAGACCTACCACGACAGCAAACCAAACACACAATCACACAAAAACATACTCAGAGGCTCTAAATAAAGATCTGCCTAAGCAGCAGAGACCTCCAAAGCAGACACCCAAGCAGCCGCTACCCCAAAACAAAACACGTGCAACACATATCTCACAAAGCCAGTGTGCCAAACAGTCAAAGCCCTTAAGACTAAACAACACACCTGATACACTTGTAATAGGTGACTCTATCGCCAGGCACACTGACGTCCCGCCACCAGGCTGAACAAGGAGAGGGTCACGGTGAGCAGCCTGTCGGGTGCTAGGATCCGCCACATAACACAAGCACTCAGGTCACTCCAAGGCAAGTACAAATATGACTCAGTCATTGTCCATGCTGGTGTGAATGACCTTGAAAAGAGACATAAAGGAGCTCTCTGAGCATGTAGCCCAGGCCGGTATGACCCTGACCTTGAGTAGCATTTTACCCTCACCAAAAATGATGCCACAATATGAAGACAAGATGATCAATTTCAACAATTGGCTTAAGTACTGGTGTCATTCAAAGGGGATCCAATGCCTGTCAGCTTGGGATGATATGCTCGACAAGCCACGATGCTTCGCTCTTGCACCTGTCACCCTGGGCTTTCGGATATTGGCAAAGGCTCTATAGTGCCTTTTTTAGGCAAGGCTCAAAAGACAAACCCACCTCCATAGGTATCACAAGGGATAAGAAACTAAGAGTAATGCTACTCAACGCCAGAAGTCTAAACCTCAAGATGCATTAGCATGGAGAACATCGATATCTGTGCAGTAACAGAAACCTGGTTCAGGGCTCCCGAGCACCCCAGCACTACCAGGTTATACCAACCACAAAAGGAGGGGAGTATCGATATTCATCAAAGATACCCACACCTCCAGGTTGGTGGCAAAGGCATCAGAGACTATCCATGTGCAACTAACAGTGGGTAAAACTGCCTTCCAGTTTATAGCCTGCTACAGACCACCCTCCCAAACCCAGGAACCCCACTCGGCCTTCCTGAGAACACTGGAAAATATGAAGGTCTCACCAAACACCATTATATTGGGCGACTTCAACTACCCAAACATAGACTGGGAGCATTACTCTAGCTCCAACACCCTAGCCCAAAGGTTCCTAGAATTTATAAACTCAAATGCTATGGAACAACTTGTTACCACTCCCACAAGAGGGGAAAACATACTGGACCTGATCATCACCAACATGGGGACTCTATGCTCCAGACCAGAAGTGTATCCCTCACTGGTAAGATCAGACCATAAACTAATCTCACTGGATATTCACATCCCGACCCCACCCCTGCCCAGAAAACCACAGTGAAAAACTTCTAAAGCAAATTTTGCACTCCTCAAAACTGAGGTGGAATCCTTCAAAGCCCCGGCCTGTGGAAAATACAGCCCAGACCGCAGAATCCTTTATAAACGCATTCTATGAACACCTTCAGGAATGCATGGATCATGCGATCCCAAATAAAACCAAGACCCAATCCTCCAAAGGCAGACGTCCTGTCTGGTGGACCCCAGCCATAAACAAACTATACAATAGAAGGAGGAAGCTACTAAATGATAAAGCAAAATCCCAAAAAGGGAAGGCATCACTGATCAGTATTAGCAAAACTACGGGCACACATAAAATTGTCTAAGGCCAGCTTTGAGAGAAAAATTGCACAGGACACGAAGGATAATCACAAGGCTTTCTTTAGTTATGTTAGGAACCTTGGTGGTAATTCCCAGATATGCTCAGAATTAGTCCAGAATGACAAAAAATACACCGAACCCACAGACATTGCCAACATCCTAGCTGACAGGTTCAAAACTTCTCCCCTCCCACCAAAAGGGCAAATATCTATCCCAGCAGAGTGCTGCCCCCCTGACATCTCAGATGCTCAGGTGAGAGCCGCCCTCTCCAAAGCAAAAAACACAGCATCAATGGGACCAGATGGTGTCCCGGCTCGCCCTACATGAACTCAAAGAAGAGCTAAACCCAAACATAAAACTACTGTTCAATCTCAGCCTTACTACAGGATATGTGCCCAAAGAGTGGCGTACAGCAACAGTGGTCCCTCTCCATAAAGGTGGTGCCTCAACGGATCCTGGAAACTATCGCCCCATAAGCCTGACTAGCTTGGTCTGCAAAGCTATGGAAAGGATCATCATGGACCTCATAAATAAAGATATTGGGGACCTACAAACACTGGATCCTACCCAGTTCGGCTTTGTTAAGGGCAGATCCTGCCTCTTAAACCTGGTTGATTTCTTTGAAACAGTCACCAAGGCCATTGACGAGGGAAGGTGGTCCACACAGCCTGCCTGGACCTCGAAAAGCCTTCGATACAATACCCCACTCGGGCATTATAGATAAGCTCACCAGCTTAAATATAAACCCCTATGTCACTAGATGGATTGCAAACTGGCTCAAGGACAGAACCCACATGGTTAGAATTGCTGGAGCCATGTCAGACTCAAACCAGTTACAAGTGGTGTCCCACAAGGCTCAGTCCTGGGACCTCTCTTGTTCGGTATATATTTCTCGGAGGTACAGGCCAACACGGAAGGACTGACCAAGTTCGCAGATGACTGCAAACTGGGCACCATAATCGACTCTCCAGCTGACACAAGCATGCTCCAAAAGGGCCTCATAGAAACAGACAACTGGTGCCAGAGCCATGGCCTCAAGCTAAATGCCAAAAAGTGTATAGTCATCCCCTTTGGCAAAAACAAAGTGCCCACAAATTACCACATAGGTGGAAATCCATTAAGTACAGAAGAAGTAATTAGGGACCTGGGGACCCAAGTTGATAGCAATCTCTCATTTGACAACCACGCAAAGTGGTTAGAAAAACATTTTATATAGCCCACCTAATCATGAAGGGATTCACATCTAGATCAGGGAGGTCATCGTGCCTCTTTACTCATCCCTCATCAGGCCCATAATTGAGTACAATGCCCCTTTTGGGATGTACCTTACCAGACACCTGCAGCAACTGGAAAGACCCCAAAAGTACCTCACCAAGAGGATCAAAGGGCTCAAACAGATGCCATATGCTGCCCGGTTAAAGAAACTCCAGCTCTACTCAGTGGCATACCGCCTGTTCAGAGGAGATCTGTGCCTGACGATAAAGCCATGTCCAACCCGGAATTAATGGACATGCTGCACCTCAGAAAATCCAAATCCCATCGAGAGACTTGAACCTCAGCACTGAAATAAATAGGACATGCTGGAGGGACAGATTCATAACCCAGAGGCTCCCTTCACTCTGGAATAAAATCCCAGTCCAGGTTAGGCAGAGTCCCTCATTGACTCTCTTCAAGAGGAATCTTGATGAGTGGATGGGAGATCATAGGTTGGTATCACTTCTGTGTCACTGTTAGATAGAGGCACAGTATACTAACCTCAAAAAAGGGCATAGCAAAATAAATTTAAAATGGGTGGTGAAAGCCAAACACATTCTGGCTAGGCTTATAAATGCCCTAGGGCAGATAGCCTAGTATGAACCTATGAACCTATGAACCTATCTGAAATTAATCTCTCATACTTTATTTGGAATTAACAGATTTTACTGGATTTTAAAACATTACTGCACAAATTATAAAAAAAAATAAATTATCCCTTTTGTAGACTATATTATACACATCTTTAAGACATTTATAAATACTAATTATATAGTTAAATACCTAGTCTTCCTATTATTCCCTATAACCAATACTAGTGGTCATTTAGAAATATTATTTATTGCTACTAAAATGTTAAGAGTTTAAGGAAATGGATTTATTATTTTGTCACCAATTTTTAAATGCAAACAAATTATACACTACAGATTTTCTTCCTTCAAAATACTCTTTAGGAAAAAAACACTTAGTTAAACATTCAAAGTTGCAATAAATATGTAAATAAACTGAAAATTAATTAATTATCAAGAACAGAATATTCTAAAAGCTTACAATTTTTCTATAATATTAACAGTAGCCTATATAATAAATCATATTTGTCAATAATATACACAATTTTAAGGGTTGCATTTATTAATACAAATACATCTTTTTGGAATTATTATACAAATATTAATGGAAATGAGTTTTCTATCAAAGATGAAAAACTGATTCTAAAATCTAGTTGGAAAACTTCATCCTCTCTTTATTGGAAAATTTATAGTTGGAAATTTCATCATAGAAGCCTTTTAAATTCTAGCAAAATTGAGTTAATTTATAAAACTGAAAAAATAAAATGCTGGCAATGTAATTGTGACTCAGATGCAGACTGGACCCATATGATATTAGAATGCAAAATGGTTTTGCATTTCTGGAATGCATTTAAAGATTTTCTCAAGCTTTGTGGTCAGATAAGTGTATTATATCTAATTCACTAATTTATTTAATGCCCCAATACTCAATGTTATTCCCAGAACACAGTTGCCTCTACTTTAGTCTATTTTACCCATAGCAAGAAAAGTGGTTACTAAAGCTTGGAAATGTTAAACTGCTTTGCTTTTTACTGATTTCATTTTTCTTAACTAAGGACATATCTAAGAAAGAATTATTAACCTTAAGAATAAGAAAACAAACATTACACATCAAAGTAAATACTGGCAAAAACTAAATGACTTATTAGAAAAATATTAATGGCTTTGTACAATCTTCTAATTTTGCTGTTGACTAATGTAAATAGTTTTTACGTTTGTTTTCCCTGATTTGTACAATTCTGATTATTTAAAATTAATAATGAAAATTATTTTGAAAAAATCTATTGTATCAACAAAAACTTATATGAGAATTGTGGGATTAAAAGTTAACAAAATAAGTGCAAAGATTTAGAAATACCATAAAGATTTTTGGTATTTATTTTTCTCAAACAAACTTTTAGGTATAGAATTAGGAAAGATGTCTAATTTAACACAGTGGAAGAAGAGCTAAATAATGTCATATTTATAAGCACATGAACTCTTTTTATCTTTCAGGGAAAAGTATAATTATGTTTATATTTTAGTTAAATGATATCATTTAGGAAGTTATTTTATTTCTGTTATGTTTGGAAAAAGAATTATTAGAAATTGTAATTTGGTTTATTTGGGGACCGATCCTTAATCCCATTAAAACAGTGATTTTGTATTTTAAGATACAAGATGGGGGACCTGAAAAAGAGGGAAAAGATGGAATATTACAAGACTAAAGGTAGAAAGAAAGAATCGTGTGATAGTGTGAATATATCACTGAAAACATTTACTAAAAATAAAGATAAAAAATATAGACCTCTATAAATGATAGGAGAAACAGATTTTACAATATTGTTGAAAAACACAATTTTTGGGGTGTATGCTGGAATACCTACTAGTTAAATCTGGTATGACACATAAGCAGTAAAATGACTTGCAACAGATAAAGTATTTAGTGCTTTTTGAATAGTTTGTAATATGAGGTACCAGGAATAATTTGCATAACAACATTTAGTGTGGAAAATTGTAATTAAAATAAAAATCTTGCTGTGGAATAAGGGATAGAAAGTGAAAACATGCAATATGTCATGTATGTTGATGGATACAGTGAGAATATTATAAATAAATATGAATATTTGTAATGCGTAAATATGGTTAAATAAATACCCCCTACTCATTTTGCACCTAGAAGTGCTGCAGTGGACAATAGGGTTGCATGCAATATGGAGCATATGGCATTCATGATTCTTACAGTAAATGTCCAGAAGGGGAGGAACAAAGAGATGCTACTGAAATAACTGCTTCTTCAGGACTTTTGCTTGGTGAAACATTGAAAAGATTACATACAGATGGCAAACGTTTGGAGAAATAAGCCATGTAGTAGTATCACATCATGAATAAACTTGAAGCAGAGGAAGGGCATGAAGTTTAAATGACAATGAGAGAGGATAAAGATTAGAGGTCATTTATTTATTTTAGTTATTTGCAGTTGTTTAACCAGAGGTCCACTGGGCCAAAAGTGAGCCATTTTCAGTGGAAGCACAGAGAGAAAACTCCAAATCCAAAATATAGACATTTTACAAAGAGTAAGAGGCAATACAATAAACTAGAGAGTATACAGTAAATTAAACAGTGTACAAGTTATAAAATACAAGGTTGCATTACAAATAAAAGACATAACATGCATACTAGTCGAGTGACAGATTATTTAGTATATATGTGAATATTGCAGTAGCTGCTGGGTAGAGAAGAGGTGAATGTTATAAAAGTTGATTAGACTGAGAGTAAGGTAGAGGGATTTGGCTTCTACTACATTAATACCAAGATGTATAGATAGCTTCATACTAATATACAGATTGCTTATAAGTGTCTGTGTTTCTCATGATAGGATATTATAATCTGACAGCACAGAGAATATATGAGCAGATTTGGGACATCTATGATAGAGAAAGGGGTGAATGAGCTGGAGAAATGGGCAGACCTGGTAATATTTGGTTTTATATGGTCAGTACCAG
Organism: Protopterus annectens; assembly: GCF_019279795.1. NCBI lineage: Eukaryota > Metazoa > Chordata > Ceratodontiformes > Protopteridae > Protopterus > Protopterus annectens. The sequence continues at coordinate 1,120,265,306 of NC_056748.1, forward strand.
TACATGTACCGAGCCAGTGGGAGGTTAGGTTTAACCTCAGGTATGTCTTGAATTATTCTAGGTTGCTAGTAGTCCTGAGTGATGATGGGAGGGTGTTCCAAAGCTTGGGTGACAGTAAAGGGATAGAGCATTTGACCTGCAGAAAGGTTAACTTTCACTACATTTAGGAGCATTTAATTTACAGATCAAAGATGTCTATCTGGGTGATAGATAGTGAACAGAGAGGAGATGGCTAGGCAGTTAGAAGGCCTGTAGATTAGCTTATGAGTTGTATGTATGTTAGATATTGGGGTAGTTCAAGCCAGTTTAAAAGATTAAATGATGCACAGTGGTGGGAGGAGTATTTAGCATTGGTAACAAATTTAACGATTTTGTTGCAGCAAGAGTCTAGTCTGGATTTGAGACAGGTGTGGATGTTGATGAGGTGTGGTGCATCACAGACCAAAGATTGAAGCAGAAAGGAAGAAGTAAAGGATAGGGATAGTCATGCAGAGTAGGTGAGGAAGTATTATTGTCTGTAGAGGATGCCTAATTTCTGATGGGATTTTTTGATATTGGTGTTAATATGCTGGTCAACATTTAGGTTTTCATCTATACTGACCCCTAGAAGTTTGGTGTAAGGGAATACTTCAATGCTAATGTTCACAGAATGAATGGTAAATTCATTTTTGCGTAGTGATACATTTTTTTAGGACTGAATAACATGAGTTTGGCTTTATTAAGATTTAGGCTTAATGGTTGTTATACATTCAGGTTTTGGTGGATATAAAGGCACTTTGGGTGAGTGACTATAGTTCTGAGATGGATTTGGCAGCGCAGATGATGGTAGCGTCATCTGCATGTTGGATGACAGAATCCTGAGTGATTGTGGAGTGGAAATCATTGATACAAATACTGAACAGCAGTGGCCCTAGTATGGATCCTTGCAGAACTCCTGTAGTGATGCTGAAGCATAGAGAGGATTGGTGCCATTTGGTTCCTTGTTGCCTATCTGTAAGGTAGTTGGAGAACCAGATTAGGGTGGGGTGAGAGATGACTAATGTGAAGAGTTTGGAACGGAGAAGAGGGTGAGAAACTGTAATGAATGTCTTAGAGAGATCAAGAAATGGTGAAGAGAGGTTTCCTGCATCTTGAGCTTGGATCACTGTATCCAAGAAGGATGATTTGTAGAAAGGGAGACAAATGCTTTTTTCTATATGGTAGGTATGAAGGACTCTTGAATTGATCTGTTTAGAACCATATTGAAGGGGGTAGGCAATAGAGTTATCTGAAATTTGTAAGAATTCTGGTGGTAGGTTATCTGTGGGATTAGAGCTAGGTTTAAGTTTAAGAAGAAGCTTTTTTACGGTGGAGGTAGGTAATGGTAAGCAAGAAAGGTTTGGTGTTGGTGTTGCAGATTGGTTTGGGGGAAGTGGGTTGATTTGTGGGATACTGTCAGTAAGGTTAGCTATGCTGCTCTTAAAAAGTGAGTTAAACAGTGAGGCTATTTCAGCTAGTGTCCAGGAGAGGGATTTTCACTTTTACCAGGTTTTAATACTGAATATATGAACCTCCAGAACATTTTCGATGTGGTCATTCGGTAGACTAATGCAGTGTTCCTGTTTGTTTTTTGATCATCCATCTGGTAAGCCTGAATGCACATAGTGAATGTGCTTCTATTGTACAAATTGGACATAGAAAGACCATTTCAGTACCTCTATGTATTGCCAAATTGCCAGTCATTAGAAAAATGGCATGCAAAAAAATTGCAAAAATACAAAATACCTCAATGTATTGAAAACTTCAAAATGTTTCTCAATCATACTTAAAAGCAAATAAGTAAAGACAAAAAAGTATACTTTAACAACTTTCAGAATGATACTAAGTAGAACCCTACAAACATTTTGGACATCCAATGAAATATCATATCTCCGCCAAAATTTCAACCAAAACCCCTATCCCAATACCGTACCACTCAAAACTGCAGTAAAGTTAAACTCTTCTTTTACAGATAGCATAGCATCTTTAACCAAAGATTCCTTGACATCTAATCCCAACCCTGCCAACAGTGACATATCACCACATCCATGTTCACATTCAAACCTGTACCTGCATCCCATATGAAACTACTCAAACCATGTTGTTCTTCAGCTGATGACCTTCCCAGTGAGTATCTAAAAATAGCAGCCAACAGCATTGCTTATTCTGTCTCAATCCTTATAAATATATCAAATATGGGAATCCCATGTTGACTCTCTCTGTAAAAAGTCGCACATTATCCCTCTGCACAAAGGAGAAAATTCAACACACATTAATAACTGTAGACCTATAGCAATCTTCTCTCCCCACACCAAAATACTTGAAAAATGTATTCAAAAACAATTGTTAGATTATCTCCTGCAGGAAGAACTCCTATGCCCTATACAACATGGCTTCCATCCTTCCCATAGTATTAGTACTGCCCTTCTATCCTATATAGATATTGTCAATAAAGCTAGAGATAAAGGCAAACTAGTCTCTTCCTTATTTCTAGACTTGTTTAAACCCTTCAACACAGTTTGTCACAGCAAACTTCTACTTCACATTTCATACCTACTTCTCTCTCTGCCCACCCTTCTATAGTTCAAAAGCTACTTGTCCAATAGATATCAGTCAGTAAAATGGCACCCCACGCTCTCTGCTTACCTCCCAGTCACCACTGGTGTACCACAAGGCTCTATCCTTGGTCCACTCCTCTTTAACATTTTACCAACACCCTCTATAGTTCCACACAACAGGTCACCCTGATACAATACACAGATGACTCTACTCTCATTTGCAGATTTGGCAACATGGCACACCTCCCACACATTACTCAGGAAGCTTAACAGCTACTGAAACATGGTTTCATAACTCACAATGCATGCTCAGTCCAAAAAGACCAAACTACTACTTTATTTCCTCAAATTTCTCTCTCATGAAAAAACAAAATTTAACCATTGAAGACACTTCTCATAGTAAACTATTAGGGGTGATTGTGGATGATAATCTTACATTCAACTTGCATATACAAAATTGCATAAGAAAATCTCCTCAAAACCTATGTATGCTTTACAGAGTAAAAAAATTTATCACTGATGCAACTAAAGCTACACTTGCCACTGCTCATGTCCTCCTCAGTCTTCTTTATGGGTCTTCCATCCCTACTAACCTCCAGGCTTCCAAAAATTAAAACTTGAAAAATGCTATAACAAAGTTAACTGGCAGCACATACCCCTTTCACAACCTACCACTGTAAAGCACTAAAAAACCTACATTGGTTAGAACTGCAACATCAACTAACATATACACAACTTCGTACTAACTATAACATTATCCAGCATCCATCTGCCTGTCCAGCACTAAACATATTCTTCACAACTATGTTCCCAGTCAGTCATTGTGATCCGGTTACCAAAAACTCCTGTCTGTCTACAAACCTAGCCAATCTGCTGGGCATTTTCTGTACTCATACAAGGTTGCTAAGGCTTGGTACTCCTTACCTGTATCCATCAGGTCTATACCCTCCCTCCCATCTTTCAAAACCACTCTGAAAGACTTCCTAGCTAAAAGCTGGCTCTATTATTGCTCAAAACCAGGATAAACTATATCCCTAAATGGGAACAAGTACCTGTTCATCCCTTATTCCTCCTTACTCTCCCTTCTTCACTTACTTCCTTAATGCTATCTAATTCTCTTCCCTTTTTCCATAAATATACCATAAGCCTGTTTTCCCTCACTTCATATTTCAATTCTTATTTGTATTAGACTAACTTACCTTTAATTTCTCTACAAACTGTCTAAAAGGTCTATAAATAGTAAATGGTTGTCATATACCTTGCACTGATTCTTACTTATTTTATCTAATTTGTTATAATTATTTAAACTGCAGAGGCTTTTGTTTTATTTTTGAAGATTGTAAAATAATTGTTCTTAAAATATTTTGTTATAATTTGGAGTTTTTCTCTCCAGGCCTTCTGAAATTGGACTTCTACCCAGTCAGACGTTCCTTGTAATCAAATGTCAATAAAATAAATTAAATCAAGTATGATGCAATAATTAATACATTTGAGGTATAGGACATACTTGCTGTACCTTTGTATATTACTGGACAGGATATTAAAGCATTTATTCATGTATTATTAGCCTCTTTCTTTGTGACAACTTTTAAAAATGTTATTATAGAAACATTAAATGTGAATCTAAACAATTATCTGCACCTTGGAATTCCTATACTTTTTCTGCACTAATTTGGCTGCTAGACATCAAATTATTGCTCAGTTGAGATCTGCAGGTATTGAAATGAATGATAATTTTTTTATTAGACATGTTAACTGATGTTAAAAAAAATTACAATGACAGTTAAGGACTGGTAGCATGGAAATAGTAACCAACTTAAAGCAGGAAGATAATAAACTACATCACATGCCTAGTGTAATGCATGTCATTGGTCATCACGCTTATGTCATGTACAATGGACTTGAACCCTTGATCCTGCAGTGCATATATTCATTTAGTCAACACTTTTCATAAGATATAATGCTTCAGGAGTGGACAGAAAGGTAAAAATATTAAACATTTTAAAGTATACTGTAAAAATTTAAAAAGGATGGTCATTTCTGGTTTGACTGCCCTCAGATAACTAAACCTGAAAATAAGAAATCTTGGGTAACAGAGTAATATTGAGCATACAACTTCTGAAATAATATTGTCAAACACTGATATAAATGGAACTATATAAAAAGATAGAAATAGTTTAGAGGAATATTTATTCAAGCACACTGAGGAGTCTAAGGAAGAAAATGATCCTAAAAGTGCAATATCGAGGGATATTGTATTTTCTGTACTCTCACTCCTTTCAATTTGTATTTTCTGAAACTCTAGATGTGTGTTTTCCAGTCCATTTATCATATTTCTGAAGGTAAAGGTTTTAAACCACTAACTGGATGGGTTATTAATATGACAGGAAAATATATCCTGGGAACAATGGCTTCCAATGAGTCCACTTTGTGCTTCTTGGGCTTTATTGTGGACTGTCTATAAAAATACTATTTTGTAAAGTATCTTGACAAAGAAAAAATGCTCTATAAATGCATTTGACACTATTAAGAAAATTATTCAATTCAAATAATTCTAACACACAAAGATTTGAAAAATTGCTGTATATCTTAAATGACGAATGAATAGATTATAGACATGTTGTTCACTGTAGTAAAAATGAAATATCACATGCTTAGGGGGGATGAAGTAAAAAAAATGAAATATAGAAAGAAAGTCTATTGATGCACCAGTTTAGGGATTTTTCAGGTAATCTAGTTAATCCCTAGAAAAAAAATTTAGATAACATGTATAAACCCTTTTCCTTGCACAGAACCAGTGGTCAGTCATACCAGTCTCAGATCATGATAACTCTAGTTTGAGTTAAACTACAACATGCTTTATGAATTTTACTAAATGATTCTTCTCCAGATCATGATGGCATCTCATAGCTTTTATACACACACACACACATGACTTATCATTTGGATGAATGTTTATATGATGATAATTTAGATGAGGACAATTGTTACATTGTTATTAGATTTATCCATAAAAAGGAGCAACAGATAAGTTTTCTAATTGGTAGCCTATAATACTGGCTATAAAATTATTTTGCAAATTACTACAAACTAGATTGAGTAAAGTTTTTCAAAACAAGTTGCATAAATGAGTGTTGAGAGATATGAGGAAATCTATACAGCAAATGTTATTATGATTAAGAAAAACTTTTCATACTAGAGAACTAGTATATTCATATATGATGTGTTATTCACATTTGATGTCAAAAAAAGCCTATGACAGCTTTGTTTATAAAACAACATAGATCATACTTCAACATTTTATGGGCTTGACCCTATTAGACATATTATCTATAATATTTATTCTAATTCCAGGATTAATCCCCATTTAAATGGTTGATTTGGAAGAAAATTTTAATTCAGAGAGGAGGGAAACAGGAATGTCCCTTAAGTAGCCTGTCATTTGGATATTTGTAATACAGCAATGGGCTGATTTTAAAAGTCATAGGCTATACTTCAAGTCAAAAAATATATATGCATATGGATGCCCCTGGCATTCAAAATAACTTCAAGTGAGGGCTTTTGGAGAGTATCATCCAACGACATAGCTCTCACATTCTGAATATTCATTTCATCAATAAAGACAGATACCTTTTCAAATCATTGACATTAAATTTACAGTCAGATCTGAAAAGAAACTTAACAAAAGGGTCCAATCAATGCTAGCAGTTACCACTGGTGTTATCTCTCGACCTTACAGCAACTTGAAGTAACAATTAATGTGCCAATCATCAGACTCGTGTGCGATTTTCTTCCCATCAGATGACTTTTAACATCAGACCATCACAGTATTGTGTAGTAGTATTTATATATTGGTCATTGTTGGATGAAATTATTTTAGTGAAGGTCCTGTTTAGACATGTTTCTGTTCTAAATTTAATGTGACATACCTAAAAGACGTGTAAGGGCACACATCTCATTAATTATATAAAGTTAGGAGATGTGTTTAATGTCTTTGAAATGTGATGACAATATGCCTTTGTTTGGATTCATCCAGACTGTAAAGGGGTGTTTATATATATGTACTTTTTGTTCCAGAGAATTATTTATGTAAAGGTGAATACAGGCACATCATTAATCATGTGAAAGAAATATTTAAATTTCATTTTGGTTGGTAACCTGCCACTGAGTTGGAACGGCTGATGGATGGAGTATAGTAGATTATAATCAGATATGCCATTCATGATTTTTAACTTGAACACTATTTGTGTAAATTACAGATGATGTTAGGACCCTATGATTGAAGGAAATAGTTCATTATGCAAAAAATGCCGTGGTGGTAGTATACACTGATTGGCTGAAGGGCCCATAAATGAAGTGTACTACACAAATTTGATTGGTTATGATATATTTAAATGTTTTTTGTTTATTGTTTTAGAATAGATTTGAAGAAGGGTAAATGTTACCCGAAATAATTTATATAACTACGTTTTTAATTATGTTTTATGCACATTGCCATGGTGATCCCACTGGTTGCTTGTTGGTTTTACATATAAATTCTACAGTGTGGTTCTTCAAGAGCCATAGCCATATTCTTCTCTTCACATAACTATACATGTTGTATATTTTGCATTTTTTGTTATTGTTTAATAAAGTTAACTGAACATGTTTGACATTAGAACAACAGAGGGTAAATGTTTAACACACTATTGTATAAGATTCAATAAAAGTGAAATGGCAAGTCACAGGAGTTACAATCCAATCCAAAAATGAACAGTATTTATGTACAATAAAATTAAGAGATCATTTGAAGTGAAGAGTTGTTAAAAGTGCAAGGTCTAATCAAGGAAAAGAAAAGTAACACAGATTATGTGATGTGTTTATTGGAGAAGCATTTACAGTAGGATAGTTCACATAGAAAAATGTCGAGTTCCTTTCTAAATTTGAGATAGCGATAGGTTTATGAAGTATACTGAGAGTCTGGATAAGGCCTTTAATCTGCTATTTAAATAGAGTAACAATTTTTAGGCTGTTACAAATGTTGTATTTTATAAATTATTCAAGTTGTTTTCTAAACACTGTGCTTTAAACAGCAGTGTGCGCAGTTCAGCTGCACTGCTTTCCAGGATTAAAGTTTAGACATTAGTAAGTTTAGTCATGTTTCTTGACTGTAATCAGTCTCTAAGGTAAGAATCTTTGTGAACAACATTATAACTACTGGCAGTTATTTTAACATAACCCTTATAGTGGGCTGCATTAAAAGAAAAATGTGTTTTGAGGCATAAATCATCTTCCAAAGTCTTCCACTAATGATTGCTTTCTCTAGTCTCAACATACACTTACAAATCATTTCAGACACAGAGAACCCGAAGCTGTGTTGAGTTATTTCATGAAAAAGCCATCATTAATGCATTAGTTTGTGCACAGGGCCCAGTTTAGACCCTTTTGGTGTATGACCCCCAGCCTCTAGGCACAACTGGTTCAAATTTGTCACAAAAAATACAACATTACAATGTAATAAAATAAACACATCTGTATTTATTAGTTGACATACTGACATAAAACATGTAAATCTATAGTTAAACACACTATATAAAATGTAGAAAGGCCATGTACAGTTTTGTGGGGCTTCATGAGAAATGAAAGTGTGAATTCACATACTGCAGCATCTCGAAATAAAACTGCTCATATAGAAGTTTTGTTAGCGTGTCCATCAGCAGGATGTCACAAGTAGGGAATAAAGCTATATAGCCATACAGTATTTGCACTTGAAAGTGCTACAGGGACCACATTATCAAATGTATGAAACAATAAGAAAAGGCATGAAGAAATTAGGAAAAGGGGAAAGGCAGGCTGCAGAGGAATACAAGATATAGGATGGAGATGAAAGGCAACAAAACGTGTTTGTATGTGTTTGTGCAGGTGTAGATAGGGTCACCTTTTTAATGTAGGGAGAGAAGATAAGGTGAAGAGTGAAAGGAAAGGGTGGCAACTACTTAAGTAGGGGCAGACAGACATGCTACAGCACAGACAAACATGGATAAATGTGCACGTACCAGGATAGGGAGATATGGGATGGACAGAGAGTAGACGAAAGAACATGTTAGAGACATAAAAAATTTCAAACAAACTAGCCCCATAGCATTGCACTTTAATAAATTCCATAATGGTAATCCAGAGGGATTAGTCGTGACGGTTTTAGATAGTGTAAAAGGTAATGTATATTTAAGTGAGCAACAAATTAAACATATATTAAGAAAGAAAAAGTTATGTTTAATTTTAAAATTTAATACTCTAAATCCTAGAGGGTCAAACTATGACTGTTCTTGGAAAAGTTTATTATAAGTGTGTATATGAATAGTATGTATTACTGTGAGTATTGTAGTATTATCTCTTTATTTGTTAATTAATGTATTAAGAGGGTGTGTTTTATGTTAATATAAAGGTGATGAAAATGTATATGGAAAGTTTTTTACTCTGTTAAAGGCAAGTGCGCGAGGTGCTAGAGAATTTATCTGCTGTTGTATTATACGTGGATATATATCACGAATTTTAAGTTATTGGTGTGTATTTTTAGAATAAATCCGAGTTTTTCTACTGGATTGGATTCACTTTGTTGTGAAGCATCAGAGAGTAGGTGAATGCTGAGGGGAGTGTTGAACAAGTCACAGAATATGAAGCATAATAAAACTGGAAGGGTTACACAAGGCTGAGGACAGTGTGGAATATGAACAGCAGCATGCCATCTGCTGCCCTCTCCCAGGGAATATTACTGTAATTCACCACCAGATGATAGCTCAGGGTGGGTGGTGGTATGGGCCACACTCTATGGTAGATCAGTGGTCATGGCTGACCAGGTGAGCAAATTCGCTATCTCCTCCAGGAGTTTCTCCATCTGAGCCATATAGCTTTTTCCTCTGCTCTATCCACTGAAGCTTCCAGTATCTGTGATCACTTCTGGAATGCTTCTAGACCACCTGCCATTAAGCAGTAGGTAGCAGCCTCCCCCCACCACCTTGCTAAGACACTCCTGGCCCCATCACTCTCTTTCCTCAGATGCAGCTAAAGTGGAAATGCCTGATAACCTATCATAGAGACCCACGGTCGAAGACACATAATGACATTACAGATTAAGTGAATCTAAGTTGTCAGTGGACTGAATATATTTTCACAGATTTCATACACTTAATAGATATTCCAAGACCATTTGGTCTTATGGCCCTTTATACGTTGCCAAATACCCTCCTCACAGACAATATTTCCTTTCTCCAGGATGACATACAAGTCAACCACAGAATAAATATGAGGAATTCCCATCCAGACATCTAGGTTATCATAAAAGGAGGATAGCAAGTTCCACGGTTTAAAATACAAGGCAAGTTCATTCCAGAGGTCTGGGTGATGCTGAGTTATAAACCTGTTCTTCTACCATATTTTATTTATCTCTTGGTAAAGATTTAACTTACTGGTTCTAGTTTTAGTGGAGTCATTAAACTTGCAAACAAACAGGAGGTCCAAAGCAACTGTTATGGCACTTTAAGTGAGATGAGAACTCCCCTCAAAAGCCTGTAGGACTCTAAATAAAAGGATAGAGATTTTAGTCTCTCTTGTCAGCTGAGAACTTTAGGTCTGTGAGCTTTTACATCAAAAATCTTTGGAGTTTTCCGAACTGTTTGATATGTCAAGTGAGATATATTCTGAATGGGAAATTGTACTCAATAATGATTGGTGTGGAATCCAAGGGAGTGACTACCTCTTTAGACCTTGAAAGTATTTATTTTGCAATGGGCTTTGTTAAATAAAAAAGATTTCTTGACACCCACTGTCACATAATGGTCAAGTGAGAGGGAATTATGAACCCAAATTCTTAAATCTCTGACTACATTTTCATTTTGTAATGGTGAGTTTTGTACATAGCATGATGACAGTAAAAGGGTTGTCTGCCAAAAATGACAATACTATATTTTTTACTGGGTTCCTTTCATGTAGACAAACTTTTACAAGTTCAAACCTCATATGGTTGAGACCATGAGTTCGAATTTGTAAACGTTCGAGCATTTTAATGGAAATCTCCATAAGCGGAGGTTTCGTTTTGTTCAATGTGGTGCAATGTCTGAGTTGGCATATTTAAGTAGTGGGGTGGGGGGGGTATGGGGTGCAGGGGGGCTTGCCCCCCCCCTGCTTAAGACAATTTTGTTTTCCCTTTTTTTTATGCACAGTCGAAGTTTTGTAACTTCGAACATAATGGTTCGAACATTACGTGTTCGAAGTTATAAAACTTCGACTATGTGATATAGACCCTTTTTTAGCATTTGGTTTGAGCACATTTTCAGTACAGAAATTAGTTTATCAGAGTGAAGTTGTGCTGGAGGGTTTGGGTTTCACTGGGTGACATATCAACAACACGTCATTTGTGATCATCAGAAAACGTTGTTAGAGTTTTTGACACTTTGTTTTTAAATCCGAGAAGGAAAGGATATCAAGAAGGGGTTCCAGCAGCCCTGAGGGACACTGCTGGCCATTTCAACAATTTGTACTACATGGTTTCCATCTTTCAGCCAGTTTTTTATTCATCTTACCATATTTGGGTCAATTTTTAACTCAGTTAGCTAACTTTACTCTTTAGTCATTTATCAGAAATTAACCAGATCCAGTATGCAGGGTCTAAACTTCTCAAAGTCAAATTGTTGAACTCAAGTAGAATGAGCTTCTTGAGATCACAGTTATTAAGGTCAGTTATAATACATTGCATGGCTTTGCAGATGCGGCTTGTAAGATTAATACATCTGTATTTAGCCAGGTCAGTAGAAAGGCCATTCTTATGATGGGCATAAAGACTACAGTGGACCACCCATCAAGCATGAAAGTAGTACCTGACCTTAGGTTAAAAAATTTAAGAGGTGGATCTGCAAGGGCATATTTAATACTATTAATTAAACAGCCAGGTAAACTGTCAAGTCTCATGGACGTATTCATTTTGTTAGCAGTTTCAGTAAATGTTCATTATAGGTTCATAGGTAGGTACTAGGCTATTGGCCCTAGGGCCTATATAAGCCTTGCCAAATGGTACCCTGTCTTTTGCCAACTAAGAAAATTATTTTCCTGTGCTCCTGTCAAGCAGAGCCACAGAAGTTATCCCTGGGGTGAATTTCTTATCTTCCATCCAATCATCAACATTTTTCTTGAAGAGTGCTAATGAGGAGCTTTGTTTGATATAGATAGGTAGTTTGTTCCAGAGTATGGGAAGTCTCTGGGACAGGAATCTCTCTTTCCAGCATGTTTTGTTCATTGTGGTGACAAGGTTTAGGTCCCTAGAGCGTGCAGCTCGAAGGGATTAGGATTTCTTTATGAGGGTTTGACATAGCTTTGTATGTTAGGCAGAGATCGCCTCTGAGTAGGCGATATGCGACAGAGTAAAGCTGGAGTTTTTTGAGACGGTCTGCATAGGGCATCTATTTGAGGCTGGTAATCCTCTTTGTGAGGTATTTCTGTGGCCTTTCCAGTTGTTGTAGATGTCTTGTGAGGTACATATCAAAAGGGGCGTTGTACTCTATAATGGTTCTAATGAGTGATGAGTAGAGGGGAACAATGACCTCTTTTTTTCCTGGATGAGAAACCTTTTGTGATGAGGTGTGCCACGTAGAAGGATTTCCTGACTACTATGCCAATGTGATTATCAAAGGAGAGACTACTGTCCACCTGTGTCCCAAGGTCTCTTATCACGCTTTTGGTGTTAAGTAGACAACCGCCTATGTGGTAGTTCATGGGTACAGAGTTTTTACCAAAAGGGATGAAAATGCACTTTTTTGGCATTGAGCTTGAGGCCATGGCTTTGACACCAGGCATCTGTCTCAGTGAGGCCCTTTTGTAGGATGTCCACATTGTTAGGAGTTTTGATTATGGCTCCTAGTTTGCAGTCATCTGCAAACTTTGTTAGCCAAAGACCTTCTGTGTTAGTCTGTACTTCAGAGAAGTAGATACCAAACAGGAGAGGACCTATGACTGAACCCTGTGGTACTCCACTTGTCACTGTTCTGAAGCTGGATTTAGAGTCCACTACTTTCACAGTGTGGGTTCTGTCAGTGAGCCAGTTAGCAGCCCATCTTGTGACATAGGGATTTATACCTAGTTTAGTGAGTTTGTCTATAATTCCAGAGTGGGGATGGTGTTGAAAGCATTAGCGAGATCTAGATAGGCTGTGTGAACCACCTTACCCTCATCTAAGGCTTTGGTGACCACTTCAAAGAAGTCTATCAGGTTTAGGAGACATGATCTGCCTTTTACAAACCCGAACTGGGTAGGGTCCAGAGTTTGGAGATTATCAATGTCATTGTTTATAAGTTCCATGATGATACGCTCCACAGCCGTGCAGACCAGGCTCGTCAGGCTAATGGGGCGGTAGTTCCCGGGGTCCGTGGTGGCTCCCCCTTTGTGGAGTTGGATAACCGTTGCTGTGCACCATTCAGTGGGCACAAAGCCTGAGGTGAGGCTATGATTAAAAATAATTGTTTAACTAAGGGATTCAAGTATTTCAGAACTTTTTGGTAGAATCCTCTAGGATGAAGTTTGCACGGAGTGTGTTTGCAAGGATATTGGCAATAACTATTTGGTCAGATTAGTTTTGTGAACCAATTTCAGAGCAATACTGGCTATTGCTTCAAAGTTATTAAACACAGCTGAAGAATGATTTATAATTACTGTTGGCATAGGAGACCAGAATAAGGTCATGACCTAGTTTTCAGTTTTCTGTAATGTTTTTAATATTTTCTTTAAGAGGAGGGATTTTAGTTCACTCATATAATTTAAGGAATCCTTTATTTTGCTGTACAGTTTATTTATAGCAGTGGACCACTTTGCCATTATACTTGGTAGGTTGGTTGTCTATTCTAAAAGGGTGAAGAATTCCTTAGTGATGTTAGCTGCAGTGACATGGTCAGGAGTAGTGCAGTCAAAAAAATGAATTTTAATATTTCACCAAGTGCGAGTTGACTGGTACATTTATAATCTTTAAATTTAGAACGGTTAATTATAGGGTCTTTTGGGAGTTTTAAAGAGGTCACGTGTTTGGGGTCTGATTTCATTGAGGAAGGAGATACCAGAGGAATAGTGCAAGAGGCAGCCATACTGGTAAATAAATAAATAAATAAATAAAAGGTTAAGATGCATCATCTATTATGTTTCCTTACCAGATGCTCTGGGGAGTTTTTGTTTATAAAGTCTAAGAATTCTTGGGGCATATCCTATATTGGAGGTATAGGTATCCCTGTTTACTTACGAGTAGTTAAAGTCACTCAATAATGAGGGTTTGCTGATAGGAAGATGATTTAGAATACCAATTATTCATGATCAGAAGACAGGGAAGGTGTTCTGCAACAATATAGTAACTCATAATTAATCTGTAGTTCTCAGTGTTCATTTTGTGGTCCCCTAGATGTCTGCTTGAAGGAAATACGTACGATAAATATGAAGACTCTACCACAGTTGACAAGAAGTCTGAATACATGAAAAGCAAAAAACCCAAGCCCTCCTTAAATGTAAACCATGTCTCAGTATCTATATAGAGACACATGCTTTCCAAATGCAGGCGTGACTCAAGATCAGGCAATTTGTTGTTCAGACATCTAACACTGAGGACACACACCTTAACATAATCCAGTTTTGCAACTGATATGCTAGTTACGTTGGGGTATCCATCAGCTGGACTATCCGTAAATAGGAACTAGGTGGACACCAATGGCTTTAGCCAGTGTGCAGAACCTTTGCAACAAGTAGTGCAGGTCATCTTTGGAGATACAAGCTGCACTGTCAGCCATCTCATCACATACAGGCACATATCGGTTCCCCCTGGAATGACACCAGCTATTTAGACAGTTATTCACACCAGTTATCTTTTCATGGTATCTGGGCATTATTCAAGGTGAAGGAAGCATTCCATTCAGTGCTAGTTTCTTTACAGCATGTGTAATATAAACTTCTGGCATCTTTCTCTACATGTCCCACAGGGTTTTGCTTCTCAAGTCGCTCACTTGGACATTGACCTCTAGTATGTCAAAGCTGCATTTGTCAGGAGATACAGTATGTTATTAGGGCCATTATAATGTTAGAACTTCTGGCACCGGAAAGATCACTCCCTGCAACCCTCTCCCTCTCCAGCCTTGTGAGTGATGAGTCAGCGTGCTTGACGAGAGAGTCACCTAGGACTAAAACGTTTTCATTGTGCTGTGGTTCAGGGAGGTACATTTGAAGTGTTTTTGCTATTTATATCAGATTGGACGAGTGACCGGATATTTGCTAACATGTAATAGTCTTAATTCCCGTAGGATTATGGAGTGATTTTTTATAGCCTAGATGTTGTGGTTAGAGGGGGATTATGGTGGAAATGTATGAAACTCACAGTGTAATTTTCTAGGTGAGAGAAAAGCCTTCAGATTAACTGTGTATTTAAACTCTCATAGATGTAATAATTATTACCTCTGAGGATAAATTCACTATCTGTGAAAATATGGCAGTTAGTGTAACACCCCCCCACCCCCCACCCCCCCCGGGTTGGTAATGAAGGAGGCTTAATCCTCACCACTGACACTGGAGAGAGATATTCACTTGGAACAATAATACATAGACACGGCATTTCCAGATGCAACTCTCTGCATCAAGCACAATTTCCCTTACGAGCACACAGGGAACACAATCAGTCCAGGCTCTGGGTTTCTCTCTTTCCGGGTCCCCAGTAAGACTCCCCAATGGCACAGTTGTAGAATTGAGTCCTCAGCTGAGTGTCCAAGGCAAGTTCTCCACCAATCTCTCTGTGAAACCAGTGCTCTATGTCCCTGCTCCAAACAGCTGACACATACACACTCTGAGATTTTATTTTCACACACACACACACACACACACACACACACACACACACACACACACACACACACACACACACACACAAACACACACACGCACACACAGGACAGATTTACTAGCTACATCCCCTTCTGTGTAGACTATAAGGTAGTCACTGTCACCAGACACTGCAAAGCCAGGTACTCTAAGGCTCTTACAAGGGTACCCAATTATACTGAGTAAAATTAATACTAATACAAATGGTTGTCTTTTGACCAATGCAGTAAGGTTTTTAGGAGTGGTCACATCATCAGTGAATAAATATAAGTACTCTCAAAAGTTAAAATATTCACTAAAGGACCAGCCATAATGAAAAGTTCAGATATATTTAATAATAAATAATAACATAACATGAAAATATGGAATATCTATTTACAATATGCACCAATGTGTCAATTGCAGGAAATATTAAAACACCACCGATGAACAGATTCACACAGACACAGAAAAACAGTATTTAACTAATCTCACTATATTTTCCTGACTGATCTAAAGAATTACTATTCCTTTGTCATTTACTAGAGAATAGCAAGATGAAGTAGGTGAGGAGTCTTTCTTTGTCAGGTTCCAAAAACAGACTACTGCTCTGAGACTTCAGTCTCATCTAATATTAAAATGTTATTTTTGTCCTGGATTACAGAATGACATCACATACATTTGGTCATCTAACTTTGGTTCCCATACTACCTCCTTTACTAGCAGCTGCCAGGATTTAGCAGATATGTTTCAATAATACACACACATGATGCTTTGCTAAAATCTGTTGTAGCTTCTGGAAGTCATAAAACCATTTTAACACTTCCGCGTTCCCTGCTAGAGACAATGCAGCTGGATTCCTAGTCCTTGTTTTCCCACACATTTTGTCTCTGGCTGCAATCAGAACTGTAAGGTAAAATCCTTATGGCCTAAATTAAGTAATTTAATTTCAAACTATTTTTTCAAACTTAGCTAGAAATGAGCTTGACCTTTTCCAGTATACTCTCTTAACATATATATATTTCATCAGTTACAATAGTACAGTCTGATATATATGTATATTTATTTTCTGTCAAGCAAAAATTACAGTTCATACATGCTTAACACATGTTTAACACAAGCAACTTTACAAACACATTTTTCAACACAAGCATCTGTACAAATCAGTTTTTATATACAAATGACATGTAATTCTTTACAAAATTCCAACTGGTTGTGCTGGCTTATGTTACGCATCCATTACCTTACTTCTCCTGGCATAGATGGCAATACCTCACATCGTCACATCTCTTCCCTTTGAAGACTCAAGCTAGTTTTTTTAACTGACCCTTGAGCAATGTTGCTTGAGAGGAATCGGCCTGTCTCGGAATACATTAACCCATACCCTGTCTTGAGATCCAATCTGCACTGGCATTGCTGACCCCACTACAGTGCTGCACTGTCATGTCATATGACTGCATCCCTAGCCTCCACCTTAGTAACTTTGCATTTTGCTGGCTGGCTCGATGCAGCCATAGATTCCCCTCAGACTCCTCCTTCCATCCACTGCAAATACTCAGCACCAGGGCCTCCCTATCATGGTAAGGCTTCATCATCGTGTTAACATGGTACAATTTGTGCCCCTGCCTAGCAGTTCTACCATGTAGTTAACATCAATGACTTTGAAGGGTCCCTCCCAAGCTGCCTGCAGCTTATTGCATCTGACAGGAATGAGAACCATAACCTGCCATAGCATACTCTCAGGCTTGAGAATTCCTGCCATACCAGGTCTTTTCTGCTGTTGGGCCCCTGTCAGGTTCTCCTTGGCCAAGATGATGAGCTCCCTAAGCCTTGTCCTGAGGTTTAGGAAATATGCCACAACAGACTCCTTGTGGGACTCACACTTACAAGAAAAGATCTAAAGGCACCCTCACCCTATACTCATACAACTCAAAGGGTGAAAAACCTGTGGATTCCTGGGGTACCCCCTCTGAATGCAGACAGCAGATTGGGCTAATAATTGCCCCACTCTCTCTTAAAGTGGTCTGCAAATGGCCATAGCATAATCTGTAGTGCAGAGTTTAACTTCTCTACAAGACCGTTTGTATGGGGGTGGTTTTTAGCTGCTTCACCCCACAGCACTCCCACAGAAAAGCCAGCAGGTCGGACATGAAATTGGCACTACTATCTGTCAGTATTTCTTTTGAGAACCCTCCCCTGCTGAAAATCTCTAACAAAGCATTTGCCATCTTCTCTGCCTTGATGGAGGACAAGCCACTGACTAAGTGTATTTAGTAGCATAATCAACTAATACCAGGATATACTTCTTCCCTCTGGAACTTGGGGTACTTAGATTCCTAACAATATCCAGAGCTACCATCTGAAATGGCTCCTCAATCACAGACAAAGGCATCAAAAGAATCTTAAACTTGTCTCCTGCATTGCCTACTTTTTGGCACTGCTAACAGGTCCTGCAGTACCCTGTTACATCCCTTGCAATCCCAGGCCAATAAGAGTTCTGCATAATACATCTCTTGGCATGCTTTATTCGCATATGACCTGCAAAATGAATGTTATGTGTGATGGCTAGAAGTGCCAGATGGTATGCTCTAGGTACTATCAACTGCTGTATTACCTCACCCTCTAGCCCATCCTCAAGGGTCCACTCTCTGTACAGTAACCCTTTGTTCCAGTATAGACTTCACAACGGTTATGTCAGAAGCTGTCTCTCTCTTAACAGTGGACTGTTTTCCATCCACTAAGATTGGTTATAAACTTTGGTGATAGTTTGGTACCCCTGTTGACTCCAGACAACTTATCACTGGCATACTGTTTTTCCCACTTGCTGGCTCCCCAATCCTTTGTTCCTCACCTTGCTTCTGTGGACATCTATATGACACATAGCCCCACTGGTTACATTTAAAACATTTAACCCTTGATCCTGGCCATGTACCTGAACTAGTGGCTTTGCCTATTACTGATGGACTTTGTTGGGTTGGTTTAGGCTGCCCAACATGGGTTCCATGATATCCATATGCAGCATTGTGCAGTGATGCCATGCTTGCTAAGTAGGGATCCCTTTTTTCCCCAGCTCATCTCCAGAGCTACACTCCCAGTCTGCTAACTAGATTCTCATGTCCTCAGACAAAGTGCTAAGGGCTTGCTCCCCTCACCAAAAGGTCTGCCAGCCCTTCCAAAATGGTGAACTGACACCCAACTCAGTGACCTATGAAAATAAGGGGTTAACTCAGCAATGTAATCACACAAACTTTCATTTGCCTTGCTTTCATACTCACGAAACATTTTTATATAAGCTTCTGGTGTTAATTTAAAACATTCTAGTAAACAATGTTTTCCTCTAACATAGTTTAAACAATCAATATCAGACAATTTAGAAACAGCAGTTACAGTCTTACCATGGAGTAAGGAGGTCATGAAATGCACCCAGAGTCCTTGGTCAACATTATACTGTTCAGATACTCTTTCAAATATATGAATAAAACTATCAAAATTATCATCCTCTGTAAATTGTGGAATAAATTTACTGACGTTTATTGCTTCTGGGGTTCAGTTATTCCCTTTCCCATTACCCCAGCAAACAGTCAGCACCTCTCTTTCATGTTGAGTCTGCTTCTCATTTTCTTCAGCCTCCAAATGCTGCAGTCTGTCTGCTCATTCTAATGCCAAATGTTCAGGCTCCAGTTCAAGTCTCTCTAACTCCAAATGTTTTTTTAAGGTCTCTGAGGAAAAGGTGAACTGTCCTGTTTCTGATGAATGCAAATACCGATCATCAGACTGGTTATCCTCCTGGCTGCTGATCTGAGCTGCAACTTAGGCTGAAATAATTTCCTCTTTAGTCAAGTTGGCATGCACCAGTCCTTTGGCTTCACACACCTTGGACATCTGGATTTTTGTAAGCTCACCATAACCCTCTGCTGACATCTTTGTCTGCTTTCCCTGACTAAACTAAACTAACAAAAAAATAAAACTGTTGTGAAATGAAACTCTGAATGTTTACCTTGTGGCTGCTGAGAATACACACACCTTCAGTGAACACTGCCTACAGGTTACAGAAGTTCAATTAATATCCACAGCACTGCTCATCAATATGTGATGTCCCCTTTCTAGAGCAGTAATCAAGGAGCCTTAATCTTCACCACTGACACTGGAGAAGGATGCTCACTTGTAACAAAAATAGATACGCACAATATTTCCAGATGCAGGTCTCTGCATCAAGCACAATTTCCCTTAAGAGCACACAGGAAACCCGAGGTCTGGGTTTCTCTTTCTCTCTCCAGGTCCCCAATAAGACTCACCCCTGGCACAGTTGTAGAGTTGAGTCCTCAGCAATGTGTCCAAGACAAGTGTTCCACCAATCTCTCTGTGAAATGAGTGGTCTGTGTCCCTGGTCCAAGCAGCTGATGCACACACAAACACTTTGAGATCTGGTTTTCACACACACACACACACACACACACACACACACACACACACACACACACACACACACACACACCTCACTTCTGGGAAAGACTGGCACAGATTTACAAGCTATGCCCACTTCTGCAAACTGTAAGTTAGTTACTGCTACAAAACACTCCAAAGCCAGGTACTCTTAAATGATACTGGGTAAAATTAATACTAATACAGATGGCATGTTGTGAACAATGTAGTAAAGCTTTCAGGAGTAGCCACAGTGTCACTGAATAAATATAAGGACTTTCAAAGGTTAAAATATTTGCTAAAGGACTAGACACAATGGGTATTTTAAATATATTTAATAATAAATAATAAAAGAACATGATGATACAGAAATATCTGTTTGCAATAAACACCAGAGCTACAATCACAGAAAAATATTAAAATAGTCCAGATGAATAGATAGAACAGATACAGAAAAACAGTATTTAACTTATTTCACAAAATTTTCATGACTGATCTAAAGAATTACTATTCCCTCATCACTTACTAGAGCAAGACAAGATGAAGTAGGTGAGGGCTCCTCCTTTGTCAGTTTCCAAAAATAGACTACTGCTCTGAGTCATTTTTGTCTTGGATTATAGAATGACATCACATACATCTGGTCATTTGACTTTGACCATACTACCCCACTTTTACTAGAAGCTCCCCTGATTTAGTACATATGTGTCAATAATACACACCCATAGGGATATCCTAAGATATGTTGCAGCTTCTAAAAGGCATAAAACCATTTCAACATTTTCACCTTTCCATGGTAGCAATTAGTTCCCTGCTAGAGACAATACAGCTGGCTTCTTAGCCCTTGTTTTCCCAGAAATTTTGTCTCTGGCTGCAATCATAACTGTAACATACAGTCTTTATAGCCTAAATTAAGTAATTTAATTTCAAACCATTTTTCAAAGTTAGCAGGAGCTGACCTTAACCTCTTCTCTTCCAGTATCTTCTGTTAACATATATAAATTTTCTCAGTTACAACAGTACAGTTTGATATAAATGTATATTTCTTGTCTGCCCATCAGGACACACTGTTGATGCATGTCTAACACAAGCAACTTTACAAATAAATGTTTCAGGACAAGTATCTGTACAAATCAATTTGATAAACAAACGGCATATAATTCTTTACAAAATTCCAGCTAGCTGTGCTGGCATATGCTATACATCCACTGCCCTACTTCTCCTGACATAGCTAGCAAAACGTCACAACTTCACAATTAGCACACTGTTTTAGGGGAGTACTAAAAGGCAGGACTAGCAGGCTGACCTTTCATGTTGTCCAGTGCTTAGATGCTTAGACTTAAGTGAAAGCAGCAGTGTGTGTATATAATTATGGCAGAATATCTCAGATATACAGAAGCTCTCTAGTGAATGGTAGTCTTGTACCAGATGCTGCAGACTTTACAAGTAATGCACTTTGTACCAAGAAAGCAAGAAGATAATTAAAAGGGGGTAAGATATATGTACCAAGAAAGCAAGAAGATAATTAAAAGGGGGTAAGATATATGTACCAAGAAAGCAAGAAGATAATTAAAAGGGGGTAAGATATATGTACCAAGAAAGCAAGAAGATAATTAAAAGGGGGGTAAGATATATGTACCAAGAAAGCAAGAAGATAATTAAAAGGGGGGTAAGATATATGTACCAAGAAAGCAAGAAGATAATTAAAAGGGGGTAAGATATATGTACCAAGAAAGCAAGAAGATAATTAAAAGGGGGTAAGATATATGTACCAAGAAAGCAAGAAGATAATTAAAAGGGGGTAAGATATATGTACCAAGAAAGCAAGAAGATAATTAAAAGGGGGGTAAGATATATGTACCAAGAAAGCAAGGAGTGTGGCAATAAGGTTTAGCCAGAGTTAAACAAAACAGACAAAATAGTGCACTTACAGTAAAAACATACTTCAAATACAGCAACAGAAATATTAGAATAAAATGTGTAATATATATGTTACTGTGTATAGAGCTACTCAGAAAAATGCCCCTTTAGGTTTAAATGTATTCATACTAATGCTCTGATGTAGAAGTTCAGAACTAGCAAAAGAGGGTGCAAAGAAACAGTTGGCAAGCATGTAAAGAGTAGTTAAAAAAAACGACAAGAGAACTGATGAATAAACAATATGCAACAAGCCAGAGATAGTCAATTACACTGGAAATTGCAAGACGCAGCCGTCTACAGTCTAGAATTAGTGAACTAGCTTTGTGTGGAGTCATTATTCTTTTTTGCCTCCTCCAGTAGACAATACAGTTCATATCTTGTTCTGTGCATGATGAAAGAGGAAACATAAAATCATACAACTGTGATATGTACATGATGCTATAACAAAATTAAACTAAATTCCCTCATGGTATATTCCTGCAGCGATATCTCAGGTAGCAGGCAGGTGTTTGTCACCTGTACATGTCTTAATATAACTATACAAAAATATAGTCTCGATACCCAGAGGGATCACACCAGATCGAGTTTGATGCATTGATATAGAGCAGTCTATCTCCAACACATAACATGTCCTATTGTGAACCCCAACATACGTAGCTACATTGCATGCCATAACACCTCCATCAAGCATAGAAACATTGTACTTTGTAAAAAAATGTGGTTCACTTATGTGAAGACTGGTAGAGAAGGGTGAAGGCTGCCAGCCCAGCCAGATAGAATTTAATACATAATTCTGTCATTTGTAAATATGAATTAAACTACAGGCTTGTTGTCTTAAATATAAAGAAATACTGTTACATGTGGAACTGTATATAAATGTGACAACAGTGCACTCTGCTGACCAAAGTAAAGCATGTGGTGAACCTTTGAAGTAGACAGTGGTGGTGAAAAGTCTGGATGAAGAAATTCTTTCTATTGTTTTAGCCAAGAGTTAAATTGGTAGATTTAAACATGCAAATGTACTTTTATTGCTCTGTTCCTGATCAGCTGCAAGATAACAAAAGGGAGATGTTACGAATGTAAATGCAGTTAATGTGTAGCCTGGGAAATCCAGTGAAGTGAAAAGGAATGATGTAATGTTTATCAGAACTGCAATAGCAATTTAAACAGAGAGAATCAGAAGGCATTAAGCATTTTTGTCTTGACCATCCAACTCATCAACACTCTGCCTGTTTTCTTATGCAAGTTATCTTGGACTTGTGTTTTCTTTTGGAGATAGCTAGAACTAGAAAGATTAGAGTGTTTTTCTGTGATGTCAGAACTGTACGACTGAATTATTTTAAGTATTTCTGTGTGATCTCTGAACTCTTGACTAGCACTGACTGTGTAGTAGAAAATACTGTCTTGTAGTTTTAATTATTTATTATTAAATATTTCAAAACCTTTTAACTGTGGCTGGTTTGTGTAGAGATAATTTAAGCTCTAGAGGACATTGCATATTTTTAGAATTTACTGACCAAGTCACTCTTGGAGCATAGCGTGACATACAAGAGTGGAGGAAGATGCACACAAGTGGATTATATCTTACGTAAAAGGGCTAGTCTGAAGGAGATTGGAGACTGTAAAGTGGTGGCAGGGGAAAGTTTAGTTAGGCAGCATAAGATGGTGGTTTGTAGGATGACACTGGTGATCAAGAAGAGGAGGATGAGTGTGAGGATAGCATCAAGGATCAAATGGTGGAAATTGAAAAAGGGTAATTGTGAGGTGATGTTCAGGGAAGAGTTAAGACAGGAACTGAGTGGCAGTGAAGAGTTACTGAACAGCTGGGTAACTACAGCAGAGCTAGTAAGAGAGATGGCTAGAAAGGTGCTTGGTGTGACATCTGGAAAGAGGAAGGAGGACAAGGAGACCTGGTGGTGGAATGAAGAAGTACAGGAGAGTATACAGAGAAAGAGGATGGTGAAGAAGAAGTGGGACTGTCAAAAAGATGAAGAAAGTAGACAAGAGTATAAGGAGATGAGGTGCATGGCAAAGAGAGAGGTGGCTAAGGATAAGGCATATGAAGAGTTGTATAAAAGGTTGGACACTAAGGAGGGAGAAAAGGACCTGTACTGATTGGCTAGACAGAGGGACCGAGCTAGTAAATATGTGCAGCAGGTAAGGGTGATAAAGGATAATGAGGGAAACGTACTCACAAGTGAGGAGACTGTGTTGAGCAGATGGAAAGAGTACTTTGAGGGGGTTGATGAATGAAGAGAATGAGAGGGAGAGAAGGTTGGATGATGTGCGGATAGTGAATCATGAAGTGCAGTGGATAAGCAAGGAGGAAGTAAGGATAGCTATGAAGAGGATGAAGAATGGAAAGGCTGTTGGTCCAGATGACATACCTGTGGAAGCATGGAGGTGTTTAGGTGAAATGGCAATGGAGTTTTTAACCAGATTGTTTAATGAAATCTTGGAAAGTAAGAGGATGCCTGAGGAATGGAGAAAAAGTGTTTTGGTACTGATTTTTAAGAATAAGGGTGGTCTGCAGAGCTCTAGTAACTACAGAGGGATTAAACTGATCTGTCACAGCATGAAGTTATGGGAAGAGTAGTGGAAGCTAGGTTAAAAAGGGAGGTGATGATTAGTGATCAGCAGTATGGTTTCATGCCAAGAAAGAGCACTACAGATGCAATGTTTGCTCTGAGAGTGTTGATGGAGAAGTACAGAGAAGGTCAGAAGGAGTTGCATTGTGTCTTTGTGGATTTAGAGAAAGCATATAACAGGGTGCCTACAGAGGAGTTTAGTATTGTATGAAGAAGTTGGGAGTGTCAGAAAAGTATGTAAGAGTGGTACAGAATATGTACGAGCGTAGTGTGACAGGGGTGAGGTCTGCGGTGGGAGTGACAGATGCGTTTAAGGTGAAGGTGGGATTACATCAAGGATCAGCTCTGAGCCCTTTCTTATTTGTAATGGTGATGGACAGGTTGACAGACGAGTTCAGACAGGAGTCCCCGTGGACTATGATGTTTGCAGATGACATTGTGATCTGTAGTGAGAGTAGGGAACAGGTGGAGACGACCCTGGAGAGGTGGAGATATGCTCTAGAGAGAAGAGGAATGAAGGTCAGCAGGACTAAGACAGAATATATGTGTGTGAATGAGAGGGAGGATAGAGGAATGGTGAGGATGCAGGGCATAGAGGTGGCGAAGGTGGATGAGTTTAAGTACTTGGGATCAACAGTTCAGAGTAATGGTGAGTGTGGAAGAGAGGTGAAGAAGAGAGTACAGGCAGGATGGAGTGGGTGGAGAAGAGTGTCAGGAGTGGTTTGTGACAGACGAGTACCAGTAAGAGTGAAAGGGAAGGTCTGCAAGAGGGTAGTGAGACCAACTATGTTATATGGGTTGGAGACAGTGGCATTGACTAAAGGGCAGGAGTCAGAGCTTGACGTGGCAGAGCTGAAGATGTTTTGCACTGGGTGTGACAAGGATGGACAGGATTAGGAATAAGTATATTAGAGGGTCAGCCCAGGATGGAAGGCTTGGAGACAAAGCCAGAGAGGCAAGATTATGTTGGTTTGGACATGTGCTGAAGAGGGATGCAGAGTATATTGGGAAAAAGATGCTAAGGATGAAGCTGCCAGATAACAGGAAAAGAAGGAGGCCTAAGATAAGGTTTATGGATGTGGTGAGAGAGGACATGCAGGTGTTTGGTGTGACAGAGCAAGATTCAGAGGACAGGAAGAAATGGAAATAGCTGATCTGCTGTGGTGACCCCTAACGGGAGCAGCTGAAAGAAGAAGAAGATTGACCAAGTCACTAATAAGCCTTGAGGCTGTTTAGTCATACTACCAATTGGATAATAATATTGCAAAGTAATAATTGGACACCCTTTTAAGGGCCTTTGAGTAACTGATAATTATTAGCTGGGTGGTGGCAGGGTACTACCGTATAGTCTGGGTAAAAGGAACACAACTGGAGAACCTGTGTCAGCCTTCCCCAGGAGAGTCTGTGTGGTTGTATAAACTTATCTCTAAGTGCATGTGTCAGCTACTTGGGCAGGGACACAAAGCACTGGTTGGACACAGAGGGTGCTGGAGATTTTAGCTTGCCCAGCTAGGCTGAGATCTGGATCCTATAGCTGTTCCAGTGGGGAGTGTCTTATTGGGGACCTGGAGAGCAAGGGAGCAACCAGCCCCAGGCTGACTGTGATCTCTGTGTGCACTTAAATGAAATCGCACTTTACTGTGTGTATTTGTTATCCTTTCCTCATATGTGAGATGCCCTCTCTGGTGTTAGTGGTGAGGATTGAGGCTGCTTCTTACCTCTGTCTCTGTTGCATTATGATCATTAGGGTTATGCCACTGGAGATAATCATAATAATGCTAGAACACTTCCCCTATTCATTGTTGAGGTCAAAACCTCAGACAGGTGACATCATGCATCAGCTTCATCAACTGAACCAGCGCAGGGGCCAGGTGTGTTTCCTGAAATTGTTATGAAGGGGGCAGGCCAGAATCTTTATATCTTTCATTCCCCATGCAGGCACTTTCTGCAGGTCACTTTGAGATCTACCCATTATGGAATAAATATCTTCAGAAAATATTGTTGTATTCCTCTGGAGTAAGATTCTAGCTGTGACAAATACAAAACCACAGACTAGTGTAACTTCCACTTTATTCAACGCTTTCGTAAAAAACATCTTCAGAACCAAAAGAAATGTTACATCATTCACTTAAATACTGCACACAATTAAAATCAATTAATCAATTGCATAGTGTAAAATCCTAATTAAAGAGCCCTTTACAAAAAACAAACTCTTCATTCATCATTATGCACTATAGAATGGGCATAATTGAATACATTAAAATAACAAACATAATAAAACGTATGCTTCACGATCTTTTAAGTAACATTTAATATTAATGGCTTCATTTAACCCAGGAAAATGATCCGCCTATAATTTAATTTGCCATCTAGTTTCTCTTTGAGCCAAAAAATTCCTGTAATCACCCCGCTGTAATCAGGTTCACAGTGTTCCAGGATAGAAAACAATTTTTTTCTAAAACCAATACATTCAACACTATCTCTATAAAATATTTGTTTTTTGTCCTTTTTTCTAATATTATACATATGCTCCTTCATTCTAACATTTAATTTTCTAGTAGTCTTACCAATATAAAATGATGAGCATTTGTCACACACTGCAATATAAACAACTCCTTTTGTTTTACAACAGAAATTACCAGGGACCCCTATAGTGTTGGGTATGTGAGGAAGTTGAATATAAGGACCTTCTAAAATAAACCTACAAACAGAACAGTCATGACATTTGTGCATACCCCTATTAATGTGCCCCTTCTTAATGCTACATATGCTTCTATCTCTCCCCTTTTCAAATGCTCCTTTCAAACTATGTTCATTCCTATAAACAAGCTTTGGTTTCCCCTTAATAGCTGCCATTAAATCAGCATTTCCTTCGAGGATCTTCCAATTATTGCTTATAATATTACGTATGCCTATATTGTCAACACTCATGTTCATACTGAAACATAAAATTTCAGTATACTTTCCAGTTTCCTTAACTTGTGGTGTTAGTCTATTTTTCAAAATGGGTGGATACAAAGTTGCACGTTGCTTAGAAATGTCATTAGCTGCTTCCCTTAACAAACTCTCACTATACCCCCTCTCCAAAAACAATTGTATGATGAATTCAAGCTCATTAATAAATGTCTCATCAACACTCGTCATCCTGCTAGCTCGTATAAATTGGCTTTTGGGTATGTTATTCAGCATGAATTTCGGATGTTGACTGGTTGCATGTAAATAATTATTCTTAAAGATTTCTTTACGAAAAATAGGAGTTGTTTATATTGCAGTGTGTGACAAATGCTCATCATTTTATATTGGTATGACTACTAGAAAATTAAATGTTAGAATGAAGGAGCATATGTATAATATTAGAAAAAAGGACAGACCCCAAATATTTTATAGACATAGTGTTGAATGTATTGGTTTTAAAAAAAATTTGTTTTCTATCCTGGAGCACTGTGAACCTGATTACAGGGGGGGGGGGGGTGATTACAGGAATTTTTTGGCTCAAAGAGAAACTAGATGGCAAATTAAATTACAGGCAGATCATTTTCCTGGGTTAAATGAAGCCACTAATATTAAATGTTTCTGAAAAGATCGTGAAGCATACGTTTTATAATGTTTGTTATTGTAATGTATTCAATTATGCCCATTCTATAGTGCAAGGGCTCTTTAATTACAATTTTACACTATGCAATTGATTAATTGATTTTAATTGTGTGCAGTAATTAAGTGAATGTTTGATGCAACATTTCTTTTGGTTCTGAAGAAGGTTTTTTACGAAAGCGTTGAATAAAGTGGAAGTTACGCTAGTCTGTGGTTTCGGATTTTCCAGCCTTGAGCAGTTTCTTTTGATTTATTTTTTGTCCAGCTGCTTTGTCGACTTTTGATTTTTGTTGGTATTCTAATAACTAAGTTTATAAGATCAGTTTTTAAAATGTGATCTTTATTTTGGTTCTTCGTTCCCCGATCATTTTTGGTTTTGTCCAGACTTCTTGCACTAAGAGCTTGACTTGTATAGAAATGGTAATTGCACACATGGCGGACAACAAGCTGGTGCATAGGACCCTGATGCTTATGCAGAGAGACATAATAGAACTCTCCATGCATACTACAAATCCAGGTAAGACCCTGGATTTGAGCAGAATCTTTCCTTCTCCAAAGTACAGGGAAATGATGACTGACGTCAACACCCAGGTGCATAATTGATGTCATTTTAATGTGATTGAGTAAGTATCAGCATGACAGGAGATGGTCACTCTTGCTTTGCAAGGGACAGCTTGCAACTCTTGTTGCAGATCTGCTGCATAATGGCTAAAGCTTTTGTTATGCCCATCATACCTTTTCAAGATTAAGTCCAGTTAATCTATTTCTCAGCATAACAAAAGAAACATATCAAGACCACAGCAATAAGGCTCTGCCCAGTGCCAGGAATCTAAATAACAATTTGATCTTGTAGGCCTGCTGTCTTTGGAGCACACATGTGTGCTATTACAGAAACTTGTTTAAAAAGAATAGAAAGCACATTGTCTTTATAGGGCTCTATGCCCACCATGCCTTTCGGCCCAGTGGTAACTGCAGTACAGTATTCATATTTATTAAAGACCACATAATTTCTAACCAGAACCGTAGTTTCCTAGAAAATGAACTGACACTGATCCAAAATTACACTAAATATGATGAATTATCAAATTACAGTATGTTACATGATCCCCACTATGCTTCCAGAAAACCCCGATAGCTTCCTATACAGACTGATAGTTAAAATCTCCAGGGGTGAGGAAATTCCTATCTCATAATAAACTGCAATACCAAACCCTCATCTAGATTATACTCAAAAATTCCTTGATTTCAGAAATAAAACTCCCTGGACCAAATTTTCAAGGAACTTTCTAGAAGATTCTTGACCTGGTCCTTACCAGCATAGCATTCGTTATTTATTTTATTTATTTCACATTTGTTAACTAGGTTGGTCCAACTGACCACAGGACCATTTTCAGTGGAGACCAGAGGAGAAAAGCTCCAAGAAAAATAATCACAATTTTACAGTAATAGGTTTCACAAAAAGTAACAAAGACAATTTCATAGTATACATATACAGAAAGATTGCAGAATTTTGTTTAAGTATGAAAAAATAAAGAAGCCATAAAAAATGTACTCTAATAATAAATCAAGTAATTATAATGATAAAAGTATGAAATTGGGAAAATGAGACATAATAGTACACAAGTAATAATAAGCATAACACGTTCATAGGTAGGTACTAGGCTATCGGCCCAAGGGCCTAAGTAAGCCTAGCCAACAAGGGTCCCTGGCTTACGTCACTCAAGAAAGTTATTTTCCTGTACCCCTGTTGAGCAGATTGTATAGTTCAACAGCATTTCCTAAGTAGGGTAGAGCAAGAAAACTTACAACTCAAAGGTAGGAAAAGACATTTGGATCAGGATTAGGTAAGGTCCTGGCAGAGGCATAACGAAGTTTTCTGGAAAAAGTGCTTCATTTGTTTTTTTTAATCTGTTTGTGTAATGTTACGCAAATTGTCAGGGAGGTTGTTCCAGAATTTTGTTATGGAGGATTTATATAAGAGATTGCTAATGCTCATTTTGGGACTATAAGTTTGAAGGAGGAGTTTTTCAGTATTGTGTAAGGGTTGGGAAGGGGTATAATAAGTGACTAGACTGGAGAGAGATGGACAAGCAGTAGGTTTATTGAGAAGGAAGTAGGTTATATGGAGTTGAGATAATTTGGGGTGATGGGGAAGTTCGATCCATTGTAGCTTATTAAGAGCAAGACAATGGTGGAAGGAATTAGACAAGTTAGCTGCAAATTTTGCTATTTTATTGTAAGTTTGTTCCAGTTTGGAGAACAGGCAGGATTGAAGGTTAGTGAAAACTGAGGCCCAATAGAGGAGGCTAGGAAGTAGAAAGGCTTTGGCCAGGGAGAGAGTGGAATCAGAGGACAGAATATTTTTATTGCAATATAGTGGACCATGTTTTTGATTAGTTTTCTTAGTCAACTGCTGAATGTGTAAGTCAAATTTTAGCTGGTCGTCAATTGTCATTCCTAGTAATTTTGTGTGAGTTTCAACGTTAATGCTGGTTTTATTTAGTGATGAGATGGAGAAGGAGAGCTTAAGGTGATCACTGGCCTTGGGGAAAAAGACAAGAATTTTTTTTTTAGGATTCAAAATAAGACAATTTTCATTTAGCCAGCATTCAACTGAAAGGAAAGATTGTTGTTTATGTGTCTGTAGTTGTGAGATTGAGTCAGAGGATGTAATCAGAGTAGAGGAGTCTGCATATTGTATGAGGATAGAGAGGGTAGTGGAATGGAGGTCATTGGTAAAGATGTTAAAAAGAAGGGGTCCCAGGATAGAGTCCTGGGGTATGGCAGTGTGTATGGGTAGAAAAGTAGAACAAGATGACTGTCATTTGACTGATTTCAGTCTATCTGAGAGATTCCTGGAGAGCCAAGAGACAGTTAAGCTGGAAATATTTAGGTTAGCCAGTTTAAGTAGTTTGTAGTGGGATACTGAGTCAAGTGCTTTAGAAAGGTCTAAGAACAGACATGAGACCACTTTGTATTTATCCGTAGCATCAGCACAATAGTGTGAGCAAAGGACAGAAGGGCTAGAGAGGTACTGTGGTTTGGTCAAAACCCATGTTGGGTAGGTGTCAGGTGGTTATTTTGGATAAGGAATTTCAGTATCTGGTTATATATGCATTTTTCAAGAATTTTGGATAGTGGGGAAAGTATACCAATGGGTCTGATGGATACATGATCTCCCAGGGCATCTGGAATTATTCTAGGGTTATGGTAGAGCTGGGGGTTACTACACACAATCCATTTGATTGGGCTGCTGTGATTGGAGTATTTGTGTAGTCTTGTAGGGGTAGTAATTAGTTGAGTAAAACCAAACAAATTGATGCTTTGGGCAGGGCAGCAGAAATCTAGGGTATTCCAATAAATGTTTATATCTCCCAGAAGGATAATTTCATTTGGTATGTTTTGAGACAACCAGAAAAGTATGTTTTCAATAATAAGAATGTTCTTACCAGGTGGGATATAAATAGAGGCAACAGCAAGCTTTTTGTTGTTGTTTAGCTGGCATTTTAGGATTAGGATTTTAGCAGGATCATCTTCTTCTTTCGGCTGTTCCCGTTAGGGGTCGCCACAGCAGATCACCTGTTTCTATTTCTTCCTGTCCTCTGCATCTTGCTCTGTCACACCAACCACCTGCATGTCCTCTCACCACAACCATAAACCTTATCATCTTAGGCCTTCCTCTTTTCCTGTTACCTGGTAGCTTCATCCTTAGCATCTTTTTCCCAATATACTCAGCATCCCTCCTCAGCACATGTCCAAACCAACGTAATCGTGCCTCTCTGGCTTTATCTCCAAACCTTCCAACCTGGGCTGACCCTCTAATATACTTATTCCTAATCCTGTTAACCCTCATCACACCCAGTGCAAATCTTAACATCTTTAATTCTGCCGCATCCAGCTCAAATTCCTGCCTTTTTGTCAATGCCACTGTCTCCAACCCATATAACATAGCTGGTCTCACTATCCTCTTGTAGACCTTCCCTTTCACTCTTACAGGTACTCTTCTGTCACAAATCACTCCTGACACACTTCTCCACCCACTCCATCCTGCCTGTACTCTCTTCTTCACCTCTCTTCCACACTCACCGTTACGCTGAACAATTGACCCCAAGTATTTAAACTCATCCACCTTTGCCACCTCTACTCCTTGCATCCTCACCATTCCTCTATCCTCCCTCTCATTCACACACATATATTCTGTCTTAGTCCTGCTGACCTTCATTCCTCTTCTCTCTAGAGCATATCTCCATCTCTCCAGGGTCTCCTACACCTGTTCCCTACTCTCACTACAGATCACAATGTCATCTGCAAACATCATAGTCCATGGGCACTCCTGTCTGATCTTGTCTGTCAACCTGTCCATCACCATTGCAAATAAGAAAGGGCTCAGAGCTGATCCTTGCTGTAATCCCACCTCCACCTTAAATGCATCTGTCACTCCCACCACACACCTCACCGCTGTCACACTACCCTCATACATATCCTGTACCACTCTTACATACTTTTCTGACACTTCTGACTTCCTCATACAATACCACAACTCCTCTCTAGGCACCCTGTCATATGCTTTCTCTAAGTCTACAAAAACACAATGCAACTCCTTCTGACATTCTCTGTACTTCTCCATCAACACTCTCAGAGCAAAGATCGCATCTGCAGTGCTCTTTCCCGGCATGAAACCATACTGCTGATCACTAATCATCACGTCCCTTCTTAACCTTGCCTCCACTACTCTTTCCCATAACTTCATGCTGTGACTGATCAATTTAATCCCTCTAGTTACTACAGCTCTGCACATCACCCTTATTCTTAAAAATCGGTACCAAAACACTTTTTCTCCATTCCTCAGGCATCCTCTCACTTTCCAAGATTTCATTAAACAAACTGGTTAAAAACTCTACTGCCATTTCACCTAAACACCTCCATGCTTCCACAAGTATGTCATCTGGGCCAACAGCATTTCCATTCTTCATTCTCTTCATAGCTATCCTTACTTCCTCCTTGCTAATCCACTGCACTTCATGATTCACTATCCGCACATCACCCAACCTTCTCTCCCTCTCATTCTCTTCATTCATCAACCCCTCAAAGTACTCTTTCCATCTCCTCAACACACTCTCCTCGCTTGTGAGTATGTTTCCCTCATTATCCTTTATCACCTTAACCTGCTGCACATCTTTCCTAGCTCGGTCCCTCTGTCTAGCCAATAGGTACAGGTCCTTTTCTCCCTCCTTAGTGTCCAACCTTTCATACAACTCTTCATATGCCTTATCCTTAGCCTTCACCACCACTCTCTTTGCCATGCACCTCATCTCCTTATACTCCTGTCTACTTTCTTCATCTCTCTGACAATCCCACTTCTTCTTTGCCAACCTCATTCTCTGTATACTCTCCTGTACTTCTTCATTCCACCACCATGTCTCCTTGTCGTCCTTCCTCTGTCCAGATGTGATACCAAGCACCTTTCTAGCCATCTCTCTTACTAGCTCTGCTGTAGTTACCCAGCTATTTGGTAACTCTTCACTGCCACCCACTGCCTGCCTTAACTCATCCCTGAACTCCACCTCACAATTACCCTTTTTCAATGTCCACCATTTGATCCTTGGTGCTGCCCTCACACTCCTCCTCCTCCTCTTCTTGATCACCAATGTCATCCTACAAACCACCATCCTATGCTGCCTAACTACACTTTCCCCGGTCACCACTTTACAGTCTCTAATCTCCTTCAAAGTGGCCCTCCTACATAAGATATATTCCACCTGTGTGCATCTTCCTCCACTCTTGTATGTCACCCTATGTTCCTCCCTCTTGTTAAAATACGTATTCACCACAGCCATGTCCATCCTTTTCGCAAAATCCACTACCATCTGACCTTCTGCATTGCTTTGCTTAACACCATACCTACCCATCACTTCCTCATCCCTCTCTGTTCCCTTCACCAACATGCCCATTGAAATCTGCTCCAATCACCACTCTCTCACCCTTGGGTACAGTCATCACCACTTCATCCAATTCACTCCAAAATTTTTCTTTCTCATCCATCGCACGCCCAACTTGTGGAGCATATCTACTAACAACATTCATCATTACACCATCAATTTCCAGCTTCATAAACATCACTCTATCTGACACTCTTTTCACCTACAAAACACTCTTAACATACTGTTCCTTCAGAATAACTCCTACGCCATTTCTCCTCCCATCCACACCATGATAAAACAATTTGAACCCACGTCCGATACACCTAGCCTTACTCCTCTTCCATCTGGTCTCTTGCACACACACTATACCAACCGTCCTTCTGTCCATCATATCAGCTAGCTCTCTCCCTATACCAGTCATACTGCCAATATTCAAAGTTCCGACCCTCACTACCACAGTCCTAGCCTTTCTCCTCTCTTCCTGCCTTCGCCCATGTCTTCTGCCTCTTCTCCCCCTTCGGCCAACAGTAGCCCAATTTCCGCCAGCACCCTTTAGGCTAACAGTACTGTTGGCGGTCATTGTTAACCCAGGCCTCGATCGATCCAGTATACAGGATGGTGGTCAGATATAGTATAAGGTAGGGGAGATCGGGTCAGGTGGTCAGAGTATAGGACTGCCAGATCTCCACCTTTTTTGTGGTTCTATCTAGTAGGTAGATGCTATAGCTGGGGGGGGGGGGTACAATATCAGAGTTCATATCAACTATCCCCCTTTTACTCCCTTCTCTAGTTAAATCTGTTAACAAACTGGTTATCTTTTATTTCAAAATCTCCAAACAAAATTTCAAAGTTCAGAGACTTCATTGTAGAAAATTTCTACAGTTCTATAAATAAGTATGCTATGCAAAAAAGTCTAAACACACTGGGATAAAAAAACGTTTCTACAAATTTAAAAATCCTTCAAATCAAAGTTAACATTGAAAAGCTATCAAAAGAACTTTAAAAATATCATCGGGAAAACAAAGTAATCCCATGAACTTATAGGTTCATAGGTAGGTACTAGGCTATCGGCCCTAGGGCCTATACAAGCCCAGTCAGAAAGGTACCCTGGCTTTTGCCACCCAAGAAAATTATTTTCCTGTGCCACTGTTGAGCAGAGCCACAGAAGTGATCCCCGGGGTGAATTTCCTATTTCCCATCCAATCATCAAGATTTTTCTTGAAGAGTACTAATGAGGACCTTTGTTTGATATAGATAGGTAGTTTATTCCTGGGTATGGGAAGTCTCTGGGACAGGAATGTATCCCTCCAGCATGTTCTGTTTATTATGGTGAGAAGGATGAGGTCCCTAGAGCGTGTAGCTCAGAGGGATTGGGATTTCTTTAAGTGGAGCATGTCCAACAGCTCTGGGTTTGACATAGCTTTGTATGTTAGGCAGAGATCACCTCTGAGTAGGTGATATGCGACGGAGTAAAGCTGGAGTTTTTTGAGATGGTCTGTGTAGGGCATCTGTTTGAGGCTGGTAATCCTCTTTGTGAGGTATTTCTGCGGCCTTTCCAGTTGTTGTAGATGTCTTGTGAGGTACACACCAAAAGGGGCGTTGTACTCTAATGGATATAATGAGTGATGAGTAGAGGGGAACAATGACCTCTTTTTTTCTGGATGAGAAACCTTTTGTGATGAGGTGTGCCACGTAGAAGGATTTCCTGACTACTGTGGCAATGTGATTATCAAAGGAGAGACTACTGTCCACCTGTGTCACAAGGACTCTTATCACACTTTGGGTGTTAAGTATACTACCGCCTATGTTGTAGTTCATGGTTACACACTTTTTATCAAAGGGGATGACAATGCAGTTTTTGGTATTGAGCTTGAGGCCATGGCTTTGACACCAGGCATCTGTCTCAGTAATTAGACTAGTGTTAGAAGATAAAGACCGTCTGAAATCCTTCTTCAGCTACATTAAGAAAGTAAGAATAATTTCTTAGAACTTGTCTAAATAGGCACGACTACTCAGACCCAGTACATGTATAGTCAACATGCTAGCATTGTGCAAATGTTACTCCTAAAACAAGTATAAAAGCCCACATATCCCACAGAATCTCAGTTTCCCCATTAAAGCCAAAGAACACTTGCTAAAGGAACTCTTCAAAATAAAAATAAAAAATACAGTGCATCGTTCATGGGTCTGTTAATATTCCTGGTTGCCTAATAAACAGTAGAAAACATGGGTCCCTATTAGTTCGATGAAAAATCAAAATCTCGAACAGCTTAGATGTCGAAAAAACTGTTCTTCGTAATCGCTTTTGTGAGGTTGTGGTACAGTGAAGATTGGAAAAATTGCCCTTTCCTCACTGTAGTGCGATCTCGGAGTTGGAATATATATTTAGCAGGGGGGGCGCAGCCCCCCACAATAGCGATTTCGATTACCTGCATTTCTGCTCATGTGAGCATTCGAGATTTTGAAATTTCGTCTGTATAATATAGACCCGAATACATAACCTAGTGGACCCATTTCCTACAGATGTTCAGCCTAAGCCTAGCCACTGTTTTTTTTTTTCCTGAGATATGGTGCACAGTTGCTATACCGCTACTTCACAAAGATCGACCAAGTATTGAACCCAGAAATACAGAGCCATTAGTTTCATCTTCAATGCAATGTAATCTAGCTTAGCTGGCCTAATTAACTATAATATCCAAAATCTTATCAGGCTTGGCCCCTTTAAGGGTAGTTCCTGTTTAATGAATCCAGTCAACGTCTTTGAGAGAGTTATTGAAGCTGTGGACAGTGGATATGCTGTCCATCCAGCATAGTTTGATCTGGATAAGGCTTCTGATACTATACCAAATGCTAACATAATAGACAAGTTAAATAAATTGCAAATTGACCTCTTCATCGTTAGGTGGTTACCAAATTAGTTGAGAGATAGAATCCTTGTAGTGAGTGTGTCAGACACTCCCTCCACAAACATGAAAATGACTTGACTAGTGGTTTTCCTCAGGGCTCTGTGGTATGACGTCTACCATTCATCAAATACTTCACAGATGTCCAAATTATAAATGGGGAACTCCAACTGACCAAATTTGCAGACAACTGCAAACGTAATGTTTTCCTCAAGTCCCCCATTGAGACACAGAAGTTCTAAAGGAAGTCACGTGTTAACAAATGGTGCTCAAAAATTGGTTAAAACAGAATATGAAAAAGTGCAATATCTTTGCTTTTTTAAACTATCCCTTCAACCTTCTTATACTACAAAAAACATCCCACTTCAAAATGAAAGTGTGGTGAGAAATTTTGGACCAAGGGCTGATAAATTCTTGTCTTTGGCTATTCCATTGCAACAGTAATTAGGAAATCTTTTTACCTGGCATAAATGATTGCAAAAGATAGTTCTTACCTCTCTGTATTCCTCATTTGCAAGACCTGTTGTCAAATACAGTGCATGTTCTGCAATTATTATTAGGTATATCAAGCAACTGAAAGTACCCCAGAGGATCCTAACTAGATATAACAGAGTTAAAAGACAAGAGCTACCAAAGGACACTGGAAGCACTTTATTCAGTGTCATATACACTCTTTGTATATATACAATCTGTGCCAAGTCTTTTGGCCATTAGGGCTTCAGTAGTCCAAGACATCTTATATGTTCACAAATCAAACATTCCCACTAGCACTAGAACCAGAATCTAAAATGCTTCATAACATAAGCAAAACGTGCTGGAGAGAGAGAGATTTGTTACACAATGCTTATCCCTTCTCTGGAGCAAACAACACAATCTACTTTCTTCATTCAAAAAGGAGTCAGACAACTAGAAGGACATCCTCAAATACACCCCTGGCAAGACTAGCTAGGTCTATGGGTGGGTAGTGCTAAGCCATAAATGGCCACAGGGCCTGATTGCCTTGTATATTCTATGACATTCTACGTCATGCTTTGTAATATGGGATTGTTAATACAGTGCTGTTCTGTGGTACTAAATCCTGTGTGGAATACCTGAACTGAACTTCTCTAATATGGAGCATCCCGTTTCTGATTAAGAGAGGACATGGCATACTGAGGAAATGTTCACTGCAGATCTATCAATGGAAGCAGTGTAAAATATAAAATGTCATACAGTGGAAGAAAAGCAGATCAGAGTATCTGGTGCTTATGTAGAAGCGGCTGTATCGTAATCCCTAGGATTTCATTATGAAAGTTACAGACAGTGATAATACAGTCTTCAGCTACAAAACTACCCCTAAATAGCTTACTTTACCGTTATAACATCTAGTAGAATGCAATCATGAAATTGCACACACACACACACACACGCTCATTATTTGTCCCAAAGTATGACATTTTAGCTATGGTGTGCTGCAAGTGAAAAAAATAAAACATATTTGCTGGTGAACAATGTATATAGGATACTTACTTCTTTATGAAATAAAGAAAGCTTAAAGCTTAGCATGAATATATTCTGGAAATTATTTTCACTCTGTATTTTGAGCACAGGTCAAATAGCCCCAGTGGAAATTGGAAATAGTAGCTGATTATGAAATGACAATATTTTCTTCTGAAATAAAATTAATTTGTTAGCTATTTATATAAAAGGTTATGTCATTTCATTTATGGCAGGTCTTAATAAAAATATTCATACAATTCTACTGAGATATTGCCTCTGGTGCAAAACACACTTAAGTCTTATTCCTAGCCCTCACATACCAGTAAGAAGTGCATTTCTCATACTAAATATGTCTATTTCAAAAGTAGTTTCCATTTATTTTGACTAAAGTTTGCATTTACTTTTATGTGTATCTGTTTGTGAAAGACACGCTGAAGGGGGAAAATAATCCAAAAGACGTCAACAAAACAATTAGTGAGAAAAGTTTAATTAATATGAATCGTGCAATTCTTACATTGATATGAACATAATTGCACCACCACCTCAGTGACATACATCTCAACTGCTTAGCACAAGAAATCTAGACAAAATCTAAGAGAGAAAAGGAACAAAGGCCGAAAACATAGGGATAGTTGTTTTAAATATTGCTTTTATAAACTTAGAAAGTTGCTAGAATAACAGAATTTGTGTTAGCATTCATTTTCTTAAGTACATGAAGTCTGAAAGTCAAATGCATGTCATTATTTAGTGATTCCTCAGTAATCTGACAGCCATGAATTTTAAAACAAACAGATGAAAAATATGAGGCAAAAATCTGGGTATTCCACAAAAATCTGTACAGTTGAGAGGTATCCATAGTGACAACAACAAACTTATTTACTGTAACACAATACAGTAATTCCTCCTCTTGACTTATGTGATGACAGGAATCAAAGCAACACGGTGGTTAGTATTTCTTCAGCACTTGCAGCACATAATAGTGTTTTTTTTGTTTTTGTTTTTTGTTTCAATTTAAAATAAAAAAATGTTGTAGGCATTTTCTCTTTCTGTCACCACATACCATTACCAGAATTCATCCTCAATTGCTAGCAATCCTAGTCTGGTGATTTCACCACCAAACTATAAAAACTTTGATCATAATCTCGCTTTATTTTCCTAATATAAATAATATACACAGACGTGTTACCAATGACCAAAGCACAGAAGCCAAAGAGGTGACCATAGTACAATACACTGATAATACTACTCTAATATGTGATGACCTGTGCTCCAAACACTCACTCAAAAATCATTCTCGTCCATAGAAGCTTGGCTCAACAAGTCACAACTCCTCCTTAACCCCCCCCCCCACAAAAAAAAATCTAAACTAGTACTGTTCACTCACAACTCTCTCTCTCCTCTCCAAAAACATATCTTTAATATACTGCTGTCCCTCTCCAAAGTAGCACACGTTATTATAGAAGACCAGTTGAAATTTGCTCTTTGGTGACCCCTAACCGGGAAAAGCCGAAAGACAAACAGCAACCTTTAGCAAGACATAAAGATGACACACCAAAGCTAGGCTGCTTCTATTGAGTAAAATCCTACCTTACTGACTATTAGGCAAAACACTGCCATGTTTTCTACTCCTCACCCTATGTACCTGTCCTATAATACCCAATCTCAACTCCTATCTATCAGCTAAAGTAGATTAACGCTAAAATAAAGTAGCCAAATTGTCCACCAACCAACAATATAGATCACATTGCTGCCTGTCTCAAAAACAACCAAACCAGCTCAAACTCAATAATTCTCTATTGCACTCACAATTAATTACAACCTGATTTATTGCACAACCCTGAAAAATTCACATCTCTTCACCCCATCGTTCAGCCTTACAGTACTAACAGACCTCTATGATCTGCTGACAAATCTTTACTCTCCACAACTAAACTTAACAATAATGCAGTGCACTTCCTTTATTCAAACTGCATGACTATTACCTGGAATACCATCCACTTCCAGTTAACTGTCTGTAACCTGAAAGACTTTAAACGCCAATTGAAGGAACACCTGACAAATAAATGGATCTGCACCAGTCCTGGTTAAACTGGTACTAATATAGCTATGTGAATTCATACTATAATTCTCTGTGCACAAAACATAACCTCTTCCTTGTGCCCCCCCCCACCCACCCTCCGCCCCCTCTTTGAGCCAAGTCTCTCACACCTTCAGCCATGCACTTAACATTGACAGCTTCTTGTATTTGTTTTCTTTTTCCACATTTCTAAGAATATCAATTCAAGCATTTGCCTGGTAAATTATATTTGATTAAAAGGGGGAATAAATTGCCACAGAATTTTCCATTACGGATGACATGTCCAAAATGCCCTTTCTTGGTCTTATGAGTCCTTATAGGATAATCAGCATATAGTTTTAGAAAATGTTTTAATTCTGGTAACTGGAAGTGAGTATAGTTTCAGAAAACTGAATACTAAAAACAGTGACAACCAGTAAAAATGATATCTGAAAGTTTTAGTCAGGATTATAGCATTCCTAACCTGATAAACGTACAGATAACACAAATCTCTGGAGATTTACATTATCATATTTTCATATTCAGAAGATAAGAAGATGCAACACCTAATGCTACACTGAACGATATACTTTTCATTTTAATTGCTGGTCTTTTTCAGAGCTCTTTCCACATCTGTACTACAAGAACAGCACAGACAATATATCATATGTTAGCAGTACTTTTTCTTGAGCATGCACAGTAGAAATAAATCAGGGTGTGGATGTCTTCTTTTTAAAGCATATGTCATGCTGTGCAACTGTTCAAGCCAGTATAATCCATCTGTTATGTGACAGTTATGGTGTGCCTGAGATTACTGCCACTATGGAAAAGAAAAAAAAAATGAACACATTTATTTAGAACTGAAATAGCTCAGAATGTTTATGTCAATAAAGTTCTTGGGGTAAAACAGCTCACCCCTTCTGGCACGATCCCACTATAACTAGGCGTAAATGAAACCTAACAGTAAATAGCGTGTATATTACCAATTCGATATAAATAAGCAAAACTATACTTCACATTTTGAATATAAAATATTTTAATGTCTGAGTATTTGGGAAAGAACAGCACACTAGGTGTGTGTGTGTGTGTGTGTGTGTGTGTGTGTGTGTGTGTGTGTGTGTGTGTGTGTGTGTGTGTGTGTGTGTGTGTGTGTGGCTAGAACCTATTATTTTCCAGCCTACAGGATAGTCTGTGTGGGCCCAGAACAATTTCAGAGGTATAAAATTCTTTCCATGGTTTTGGGATGCTTTTATGAAATCCCTGTTCTGGTCTTCTCTTACTAGTTAGTCAAACCCTGCAGTTTACGTAATATAAAAGTGCTGATATTTAGCCAAAAACATGTTTTCTGGGGAGGAGACCAAAACTAAAATCTGATCTCCAGCTTTAAATTTCCTTGTCTTTGCATTTCTATTTACAGCCCGTTTATATATTGTGGCCTTTTCCCCATGAGTTCCCATACAGCGGGCATGACTACTTTTGGAATATCTTTTGGTTGGTATATTCTGTAACATTTTTCAAATGGATTTCCCTTCTTACCAGGTTGCTCTGCCAATATCTAACAGTATATCAGGGTACTTGCAATGTAATCATTCAAAGGATTCAACTCTTTTGGGGCTTTGGTACTTCATTAATGGCAGCCAGGAACTATGGTATGAAATGGATCCCATTTATAACATTTTACTCAATAGCTTTTCTCAGTATGGCATTTAAAATGCTCCCCTATCTCATCTATCTGAGGATGTACAGTGAGATTTTTAGTTGTTTGATTGTAAAACACTGGCACAGTTCATACATTATTCTGGACAAAAATGGAGTCCCGTGATCATTAAGTATTTCTTTAGGTATTAGTACTCTGGAAAATAAGACGACTAACTTATTTACTATACTTAGCAGCATAGTTTAAAATACATTGAAACATCTTGCTGGATTTTAGAAATGGCCAACCAATGCAAATCTATAATGGCTATTCCAATGAAAAGAGTCTTAAAGATGGACGAGGGGTTACAGAAGGTCTGAATGTAAGATATAAGCATTAGTCTTTGCCACTCTTAGGTGTCCTCCTAGTATATGACCATGTGCTAGTCTCGTCACTATGTTTTGGACAGGTTTGTTCAGTAATAGTTGAAGCACTCCTCCTTTTCTGTCCTTACATAAAATAAGCCATTTTAAATTAATGTATTTGTAAGTGACAACATTCTGTTCAGCTTCTTCCCCTGCACTTCTAGCTATATTTGCCCTGGTGTTGCTGAAAGTGTCACTTTCTCATTTTGCCTTTTTAAAATATAGCTGGTTTACCTAGAGGCCAGTCATCTTCGGAGTTTCTTAGGAGTCAGTGTTACATGAGGGAGAAGGCACTGAATCCTCTCCTATCAGAATGGGCACTGGAAGCCATGTATATAAATACTCTGAAAAGGCAGCTCATGCCAATACTCGAACTTCAGTTGCGATCCCTACCTTAGTTATGTTTTTGCTCATTTCCTTTATTAACCTACTGCACAGAACATTCTTTGGCTTGCTGTTCTTGCAATTTTGAGCAAAAGGAATATTATTAGGGCCATGTTCAAGGTCATCGTGTCCATCACTATGTAATATCCTCTCCTTTCCCTTTATTCTCGGTGTTGCTATTAAATTAACTGAATTTATCATGATTGAATACCACCTTTTCATTCTTTTTTTAATTTCTCTCCCTCTACAAAAGACTTCTCTTCATTTTTTCCTATTAAGAGATATGTGCTACCTTGAGCATTCCTTTTTTTCAGGTTTCTGTCTTACACTGACAG
Source organism: Protopterus annectens (assembly GCF_019279795.1). Classification (NCBI taxonomy): domain Eukaryota; kingdom Metazoa; phylum Chordata; order Ceratodontiformes; family Protopteridae; genus Protopterus; species Protopterus annectens. The sequence continues at coordinate 1,120,308,388 of NC_056748.1, forward strand.
AAATGGGTTTAGAACTCTGACCAGGTAGTATGTTTTCCATAGTCTTTCTTAGTACGTTTCACTTTCTCAACAATCACCTGTTGTTTGGAATTCTCTAGTTTTGGCGCTTTCTGTTTAATCTTGACAGAGCACTTTCAATTCTGTCTGGGTTTTGCATTTTCCATGCTTTCTAAATTCATATCCTTAGAACATACCATTTAGTCAATGATTCCTTCTCTTCAAATCTGGTAGTCATTTCAACTTCATGCTCTGCAACACTTTTGTGGTCACAATAGCATGTCCACTAACACTTTTAGGCTGCAATAGTTTACTGTAACTACATTCCTTCTGTTTATTCTGCTTTTGCAGGCAGTTTTGCCATAAGTGTACTCTTTCATATCTTTTTAAATCGTGTAGTTTCTTTCACTCTTTGTATATTTAGCCAAATGATTGTAGTATTGGGGTTTTCTGATACCATACCTTGATCTCTGCTGAATTCGTACAGTTTTATAAATGTCTCTGTTCATTGCTCCCTCCTCCCTTACAGAACTGTCTTTTGAAACACAGTTTGTATTTCTACTTGAATTGTCATTCTTCTGTGCATCCACTGTAGCCCCATCACCAATGACCTATTTAGTTACCTATCCGGGGAATTTGCAAAGGAAAATTATGAAGTTAGCTAGTAAATTGAGTTAGATAAATCATTTAGAGTGTGACGGCACTCTGGGTGCCCCAGTCTGAATCAGACTGTAATAAAAAAGTGCATTTCAGCCTTTGTACCATAATCAAATAGTTTTAACGAATATACTGGTAATTATTCAGCACTGCAAGGAGGTGCTTGATTTAATTCTAACACACTGACATTTACTTACAAAAGTAGCTCCTCAATAGCTCCACCAGAAACAATTCACTCTACACAAGCCAACTTATTTGTGCAGGTCGCTATTTTGTCTGCCTGCTTCACTGCGTCCCCCACCCGTCCCTAGCCATTCTACTCACTTCTATATTTAGAGCTGTTCAGCCGTTCCCACAATAACTCCTTAGCAGAACTCATTATGCCTTGAACATTGTATATGTACACCAAGTTAAAGGACCCTCTATATAGCATGACTGCTGTCACATCACTTCAGTTTCATTTACTCCAACTAACACAGTACATCTCCTAAACAGCATAACTACCTCCCTGTTCGTTTCCCCTCATATCATTCTTTCCAACATAACCCACCTACAAAATTTGTATAAAAGACCAAAATATATTATTCAGCACTTTAGGAAATAGAAATTATGTCACTATTATGTAAAGTTAAGTTACTGTGATATACTGCTATCAACTCCAATATAAAACCTACAGGACCAGAAATAACCAGACAGTAAATCACAGTTATATGTGGCATATTTCCTCAATATAATTATAGCTCACTGCATCACTCTCATACAGAACTGCAACCAACAACATTTCTGTGTATCCCAAGTAACCCCCTTCTTTGTGACCCTATAAAGCACAATTGAACTGTATATGGTCTGCTACTTTAAATAATGCTTCTTATCTTGGCCTATAGGAATGTGTATGAAACCCACAAAGTTGCAAAAGATACTAAAGTCCTCCATCCAGTTAGCATCTTCTCAAGCAGTAGTGGGAACATACCATGATGGTTTGTATACAAAATAGGCTAACAAACAAATGTTTCATATTAACTACTCATAACATGCTCAAATACAACCCAAGGACAATGATTTATAAATGCTATAAACATACGATACCCATCACAGTATTCATTTATTACCAGCAGAAGACCGAGATCAAACCTGGACTGGCACACCATACCAAAGGATTAACAATAGGCAACATGAATATCTGCACAGTAAATAAATCACTTCAGCTAGCATTATGGATTAAGCAATGCAACCTAAACACACTTGGTATAATGAAATTCTAGTTGACTGACAATTCATTGATACTTCCAGAAGTTTCAAAAGATTATTTAGTACTAAATGACAGCAGACCAGATGACAGATATGGGGACAGTCTGCTGATAGTAGTAAAGAAAAATACCAATTTAGATCCAACACTCACAGCTAAAAGTGACAGTAGTATAAGCAATGAAACCAACTTGTCACTAATTCACATCATCACACAGGATAACATAAAATTAGTAAGTGCTATATTTTACATTCCGCCCCATCATCTATTAATATCTTTATATCACTACTATACAAAGTCCTTACACTTATAATGACTGGGGTTGTCAACCTAATGAGTAATGGCCCACTCACAATACAGCTCAATCATCATCATCTGCATGCAGAAATTTCTTGTAAATAGTTCAGGAAGGTTCCAGAAATAATACTGTTAGGAACAACACTTCTTCCATATATCTTATTCTCAGCAATATCTCAGAAATGTTTCTAATCCTATAGATTATTCCCAGTTCAGTGAATGATTCCAACCTTGTTCTAACTCACTGATAATTAAAACCATGACCGCACTCAAAAACTACATAACTACCAAGAAAAATACTCAATCCTCTGAAGATACTTAAGTCAACAGTTAAACTCCTCTTACTTCACCACCAATTATACGCCCTGACATCTAGGAGACTTAGAATAAGGAACCATGTGGAGCCCCCAAGCCCTCAACAAACGTTACAAACGTTATACTGTATAAAAAACGTGGAAATCTGTCCTGTGCAATGTACAACTGTAAGACAACTATGAAAACCTGATAATTTCATTTACATTAAAAACACAGCAAAAGTGAGTCACTGTACCATAGAAACATGCTCAAAGCCATTCTAATGTAGCGTAAATGGTTTTGAATTCAATTAAAACTTTAACAAATACTACAGTGTTCCCAGAAAAGAGTACAGACACTGCAATCTCACCAGAACTAGAGACACAAATGCAAAATAACATATCAAACCTACCTGTACCAACCTAACTCACTTTTCCTAATGATCATTCCGCACCCCCCCCTCACATTTGCATCAACTGTTTAAGTATCAACCTTTTCACATCATGATTAGCAGAGAATTGAAAACGAGCCCTCCAAATTTTCCTTGTGTGCTAACAAGCAACCTACTGTTCACCCACTGATGCTCAAAATGGGAAAAGAAACTCTTTACAGACCTTAACTCGTACACTTAACATCTCTAGCAACAGCAAATGCATTCCAAAAACATTTAACCATGCCACCATAATTCCACCCCCAAAATTCCTATCCCTAACACAGCTGATGACTATTGTCCTATAGCAAAACATCTACAGAGCTTCATCCATGGACACACCTTACAACATGTAAAGATACAGCCCCCCCATCATAAGGATTCGTTATAATAACTACAAGTGTTTAGAGGACCTGCCTCTCTTTAATGAATTGCCTGTATGCCCCCCCCCCCCACACACACACACAGCACACACACACACGCTCTCACACACACACACGCACACTCTCTCACACACACACACACACACACACACACACACACACACAGCACACACACTCACACACACGCTCAGCACACACACACACAGCACACGCACACACACACGCACGCACACTCTCACACACACGCACACACACACACTCTCAACACACACACACAGCACACACACACACACACACACACACACACACACACACACACACACACACACACACGCACACACACACACACACACACACACACACACACACACACACACACACACACACACACACACACACACACACACGCACACACTCTCACACACACACACGCACACGCACACACACACACACTACAAATACAATCACGAATACGTTAGAAAATAATGGCAGACATGAGTTTCAGACTTCATACCCTTCATAAAATTTGTACTAATGCAAGACCTACTACTATTCTATTATCTAAGTTAATAAGAGCGATATTTAAAAAAATTGTCCTTATTTTTGGGCCCGTGTCCCACTTCTATGTATGGCTTTGTCCATATTTCTTGCTCTGAGGTTGAGAGGTATGAGTGTCAGAGCCATCACCGTCAGCCAGAGACATTTCAAACTGTGACCTACTTGTTGCACCCCACTCCCCATTGTAGTGGCTCTGGATGTGTCCAAGCAAGGCAAGGAGTGGTTATGCAGTGTAAGTGTGCAGAGTATTCCCCTATCCAAGGTAGACCACAAGTACGACCGTGGCTTTTCATCTGTCCTTGAGTTTGTAGAATGTTCTGGTTTTCTGTCAAGAGTTTTATATTGTTGATTTATGCTTCTTATTATTCAGGAAATGCATGCTGTCACAGTGCCCTGTTGCTCTGTTTAAGTAGCAATGATTTAATGAGCATCAGGTAAGCTTGTCAGAGATTGTAAGATGCAAGTAAGCTTTAATAAGCATACTGTTAAAGAATTACCAGCATTGAAAGCCTTTTCGTTGTTGCCATGCAGAGAATATTTATGTAACTAGATAATGTATAAGCCTTGGGTATTGAAATGTATATGACAGTATTGGTAATAAAAGGACAAGATTACAGTATTTTCAGAAGCTCATTACATTTGTTGGAGACTTGCAGCCATCTTTGCAGGCTTTACCCATAAACTAAACAGAATGCCAATCTATCATGTGTGGTCCATAGCTTGTGCAGGAATCCTTTAAGCAATTTATCTTGAGCTTGTTTCTTGTTTGCTGTTCATTTTCACTTTGATCATGTCTTCTCCATGAAACAAGTAGATAGTTGTTGTCAGGCAGCAGGTCTTTTTTGGATAAGAAACATTTTTACAAGTGTGGGTATCACAGAGATTGCTACTTTCAGCATGTTACTTGGTAATTTTTATAAAGCTGAATATAAATTATAATTAGAACTGCAGTGCAAGGAGTAGTGGTTTGATTTGAGTGCTGCTCGTTTTTTATACTTGATTTTGACTGGCATTCCAGTAATGTATTTAAAAAGTAATTTCTTTTTTCATGCCTCACAACCTGTTTCTATCTGGATATTAAGTAAGTTGTCATGTAGCCAATGCATTGAAATATTTTTTTCTTCTACACTTCATTTTGTCTTTATTGGACTCTCGTAATGACTATTTGGTACCCAGGGCAGCGTATTTAATTAAAGTTACAGTTGTTGTGGTTTTGAACATAGCTCCACCCCTTTCTAGTTGACCACACCCCTTAGCATTGGCCCCACCCATTCAGCTGTCTCCTGCAGCCCTCCTTTAATTTGAAGTCATCAGCTGCCACTGTATATCAGCATATCTAGTGTGCTGTTCTTCCCCAATACTCAGACATTAAAATATTTTATATTCAAACTGTGAAGTATGTTTGTTTGTCTTTCGGCTTTTCCCAGTTAGGGGTCACCACAGCGGAACTCTGGTCCGCTAATGATTGGCAGTAGATTTTCACGAATGCCAAGGTGCCAGCTCGATGTCCAACCTTCAACAAAGGCACACCCATTTACGCATGTCTTTCGAATGCCACCCAACCGCGGGGAGGACATGCAGATTCCACACAGAAGGCACTCCCCGCGCTCCAGCCGAGAATCGAACAGGCAAACCTCTTGCTGTGAGGCAACAATGCTACTGCTGCACCACCATGGCATAGTTTTGCTTAATTATACAGAATTCGTAATATACATGCTATTTACTGTTAGGTTAAGCTCATTTAGGCAATGGTGGTTTCAGGTTCCATTTTGTGGCACAATATGGGGACAGTAGGTAACTGGTGGGGCACATGAAGACCTCCCCAAAAATGTGTAGAAGATACATAATACACCCTGAGATTCAGAAACGTTCCAGCTAGCACTATGCCCTTTTTACCTCTGGCAGTAACTGTTTTGATGTGGAGCACCACAGTGGGCTGCTGTCTGGTTTAACACAAATGAAAATAAGACAGTCCAGGGGAAGGGCATTTGGTAACATGGTGGCATGTGCTCTCTCTTGGAAATGCCTTTGGTATGTGGGTTACACAGCAGAGCAACTCAAAGAACTACTTGGCTGCATAAATCCTTATTGCCAGACATGATAATTAAAAAGCTGACATTCACTCATTACTTTCAAAGGATGAGATCGCTGTGGATACAAGTGTCAGGGAGTATTAACTACCATATGCTGCTCTCCCAGAATTTGTAATTAGCACAGGCTGTAGGCCACAGAGACAGCCCAGTATGGTGCTGCACCTCTTCAAGGTAAGCACTATGGTCGGGTCTATATCAGTTCATCGAAACATCTGAAGTTTGAACACCATATGTTCGAACTTCAAACCACGAACTGCAAAAACATAGAAGTCTTAAAACAGCGATTTTTTTCCCAGGGGAAAAAAAATCGCTGTTCCAAGAAATACACACAACACAAACACACCAAAACAACATCAATCCACACACACACACTCAAAATCCTACATCTAACCCTACACTAACTGTACATACACTACTACCTATCCACTTACCTTAACCCAAACCCTAACCCTAAGGTCCGTCACTATCGCACACTCACCTGACCCGCGCCCTAACCCTAATTCACTTATCCCGCCCTAATCCTAAAGTCTTTCACTATCGCACACCCACCTCACCCACGCCCTAACCCTAACATCCGCACAATCGCACACTTACCTGAACCCGACCCTTAACTTCCCACCACAGTCCTGATACTCGCGAAGCCATAGAAACAGCCCACCAAATTCTTTCCCTGGGAAAGAATTTGGTGGGCTGCAGCTTCGCTATTACCAGTGTTCGAACTTTACAGTTTGAACATCTGGTATTCGATAGACATTTCGACGGACTGATACAAACCCCTATGGTCAGCCTGTCTGAAAATCAGAAATGTTTACAACCAGCAGTAAAAAGGGTGCACTTTCGGAGAGGACCTTTCTGAGATCCAGCCTATGCCTTTATCATACTTTGTGATATTATTTCAAAGCTTTCAGATAATTGTAAGACTGTAAGATGACATTTTTACCTTACAGTTTCCAGTGGAGCACATCTCTGAATTCAACTCCACTGCTTTAACCACATGAAAGAATGGCATTTTGCCCATGTTAGGAAACCACTGAAAAAATATATATTTTTACATTTTTTCATTTGAAATACACAGGATTTTTACTTCTCACATAATACTATATGTGTACTAAGTCAATTTTACATGGCCTTTTGTACAGAGGGTCAAATGGCCCCCAAGCTGAAATTAAGCATAGTGCCATACTGCAACAAAAGCCATCTGAAAACCTGTATTCATTGGCTTTATATAAAACACACCATATACCAGCTCTCTGACAGCAGTTTACAAAATAAATCAGGGACTTTCAATAAGATACTTGCCTATAAAACTCATACATAGTGACCCAAGTGCAATGTACTCCTGTGATCACCAAAAGTGGTAAATATACCTACATTAATGTGTACTGCTGCAGAGGGTTGAAGGTGCTATATGGAATTATATCTCTCATCTGTCCCTGATTTTGCCTCATATTTTCTGGTAAATCACTGAGAATTACAGATAAGACAGTAATGCCAGACATTAGAGGTTCATACATCCTATTGTCCAGAAATGTATGTTGCTCTATTTACGTATAAAGTGAACTTTATTACTATACCTAAAACTAGCAAAAATCTAATGAAACACAAGGATAAAGCCTGGGATGCCTGGAGTCAAAATAAAAATGAGGAAAATCTCATTTGTTTCTGACAACATTGCAGCAACGTCAAAAAACAAGTGAACAAAGATAAATAATCATACTGCACTCACCTTCAACATGGACACAAAACCAACTCCAAAAAAATTTATGTTCTTCAGTCACTACCTTACTTAACCCAGTGCCCAGCTCCAGATGCCTCTCCATCCCAAGTAGCTGAAGATTTCAATAATCACTTTATAACGTCTACAGCTGACCTACTCTCAAACGCCACCAATGCCAGCCCCTCCTCCTCTACTTTCATAACCCTCAATAACATCTCTTCAAGCAGCTCTGACCATCCCAACTACAACAGCCAAAAATGCCACTCCAGTAACTCAACCACTTTCTCCATTCAGCCCATACCTACAACCCTCATAAAAAGATTATTGCAAAAACTGAAACCCTGCTTTACCGCTGCAGACATCCTCCCACCCTAATACCTTAAACTGGCTGCTGACTCCACTGCATACCAGATCAGCATCCCAATCAATAGCTCCATGTCAGAATCACTAGTACCTAACATATGGAAAATGTCTCATATTATTCCCATTCACAAAGGGGGAAATTCCCAGAACTCACCAATTTCCAGCCTATATCCATTCTATCTCCCATTTCCAAAATACTAGAAAGATGTATACAACAACTAATGCAATACCTTCTGCAAAATAACCTACTTACACATACTCAGAATGGTTTCCATCTAGACCGCAGCACATCCACAACTCTATCAGTCACTGACTTCGCAAACAGAGCTAGAGATGCAGGAAACTATGTATCTGTGGTATTTCTTTACCTCTGAAAAGCATTCAAACACGGTCTCTCATCCCTTACTTCTGGATAGGTTCTCCAACCTATGCTTTACCCAATTCACACTACTGTGGTTCCACAGCTATCTACATGATCGAAAACAAGCCATTAAATTGTTAAATGAACTCTCTCCCTTTCTTCATAACCTCATAGAAGTCCCACAAGGCTCCATACTTGGCCCCTTACTGTTTAATATATTTACAAATAACCTATATACTTCCTTATCCCCTGGAACACTCATACAATATGCAAATGATTCCACTATTGTCTGCACCTCTCAGACACTTCCCCAACTACTCTCCAACACACAAAAGACTTTTACTACAGTAGAAACCTAGGTGACTAACTCTCAACTATTCCTTTACTCTAAAAGAAAAAAAAACTCTCCTACTCTTCCAGCCAAAAAAAAAAAAAAAAAAAATCACCCCACTGACATAGATCAATTCAAGATGCATTCATCTGGTGATACAGTTATTGAAATAGTCCATCATACTAAGCTGCTGGGAGTTACTATTAATTATCAATTGAAATTTGACTTCCACATCCAGCAGAATATTAAGAAAACTCATGAGAAACTATAGATTCTCTACAGAAACAAACTTCCTAAACAGCTCAACTAAAGTCACTTTGGCTAAAACCTTCCTGATCCCATCCCTAGTATACAATGCCACTATTCTTACTAACTTACACACCTCTATTAGATCCAGAATGGAACAATGTTACAACAAAGTGATAATGATAAGAGATCAAAAGCTAGAACTCGCTGAACCTGGTGGCAGCGGACTTATCAAACCTTTACACCTAACCCAGCCCGCCCCCATGAAAGGCTCGCAACGTTAGGGACAGCTGCTCGACACAAACAGAATTTCTCCAGCTTTCTAACCCTGTCTTGTAACATACAGTTAAGAAACAAAGTTAATAACATTTTTATCTCTGTTAACCTGTAAACTGTGGGGCTTGATTGTATAGTGTACCGCTCAGAGATCTTCAGCACTGGCACCTTTCCCTCTAGGCTATCCCTAAAATCCTTACTGTCCTGACCTGACCAGTCCTATAGACAGGTTCTGCAGTCTTGAGGACTGGTTTATCACTACATAATAGCACATACTGTAATTTCAACCAATCAGGATACTGTTACCCCAAGCTACCGGGCCATGAAAGAAAACTATTATAACCTCTGAAGACTCGTGCCATTTTCTCAGATCAAAAGCTAGTGCTCGAGGAATCTGTCGGCAGTGGTAAGGGAATACTACTCAATGTTCAAACTGTCTAAACAGTAAATGTTATACTTTATGGTGCTGATTTTTGTAATGACAAATACATAAGTATGTGTGTATATGTAATAGACACGATCACAGTTAAACTGCATAAACTATCAATGTGCACTAAGGAGTAGTAGAACATTTTTGTGCTTTGCTTAAAGAAATTTTTTGAAGGTGTATTGTGTTTGTGCAGCATAGGAAAGCCTGATATCTTACTTACACTCACAAACGTGCACTAAGAAGCGTGACCTAACTACTAATGTTACAGAAATTATATTAGCCTAATCTAAAGCTGTGGTCTGATGCTATAGCCATAGAAAAGCATTTAATTTTTATTCAGGAACACAAAAGACTTACACTCATTCACAAGTGTGCACAGAGAAGCATGGCCTAATTATTTAAAGCTGTAGTCTGTTAAAGAAACACTTAGAAAATTACACCCACCCTCAAGGGTGCACAGAGTAGCATGGCCTAAATTAAAGATTTACTTGGGAGGAATTAGATATACTGTTGACCTAACGCTGTGCTCTGATATTGAGAAATTGGAAAGAACAGAAGTCTTTACTATGGATTTTTCCCTATGCAATATTGTGCTGTTTTTAGAACTATTTTGCTGCCAGAACAACAAATACCTGTGCTTTTTTTTCACTAGCATTTTACAGCTGATATCTTGTAGTTTATTCTCACTGTTTGCTGTTACAGAAGGTCATTCTGTTATCTTCAGTGACTAAATCTGGGCAGTTTATTTAAGTCTTTACCGAACCGTTTATAGTTTTCTCTTCTTTCTTCTTCCCAGGAGTCATCAAACCTTTACACCTACCCCAGCCCAACCCCCCCCCCCCCCCATGAAAGCCTCGCAATGTTAGGGACAGCTGCTCGAGGCATAAACTGAATTTCTCCAGCTTTCTAACCCTGTCTTGTAAAGTACAGTTAAGAAATAAAGTTAACAACATATTTATCTCTGTTAACCTATAAACTGTGGGGCCTGACTGTATAGTATGCTGCTCAGGGATCTGCAGCACTTGGCACCTTTCCCTCTAGGCTATCCCTAAATCTTCCAGTTTATCTAAACTAATATAACTTTGGATATAAAAGCATACTTCTAAGAAATTGGCAGTATACTCACTAGAAATCATCTTCCTTTTACTGTCCTGATCTGACAAGTCCTACAGATAGGTTCTGCAGTCTCGAGGACTGGTGTAGCTCGGCTCACTCTGCTCCCCTACCCTATCCCCATCCACCCCACTACCTCATTTATTCCAACCCCTCATCACCTGACCACACCTTCCTCTAATCAAAGACTTCGCATCACTTCCCCTGTCCACACCCCCTATCCAATTTCTACCTTAAAAAGATACATAGTCTCTACTTGCCATGCCTTAATGAATGGCTCCATACCTGAACCCAAAGACCACAAAGACCCAACTACCACTCCCTCAAAAAAATATCATTCATCTTAGGATTTCTCTTCCTAACCCTCACGTACCTAACAAACATTACATCAATATATACAAACACATTGCTATAAAACACATCATTCCATACAACACTTATACATACTCACACAAATACTTTCCTATCTCTTCTACATTATTTAAAGACAGCTTAATAGTACACATTTGTAAGTCTCACATAACACCATCTTACACTATAAAAATGTCACTGACATCCAGCATAGACATATTGCACACAATTAACACATACTGTTTACCACAGAAGGTCTACTTATATCAGGAGACATACACCCAAACCCAGGGCCACAAAACTCTCTACTCAGCCAGGCAAATATCTGACCTTTTGATTCTTAATGTCAGCATCAGAAATATCTCTAACAAGCTTCCTGACCTACATGAATTTATAGCTCACTACTCCCCTGACATAATAACCATTACTGAGATGTCGCTAAAACTTAGTACCCAAAATGAAGACATTCTCCCACCAGGATATAACATCCTAAGACTGGACAGAGTGGGCAGAAAGCGAGGTGGGGTTGCTACCCTCTTTAAAAGTACACTCAACATCAAATCTCTACAAACGCCCATACCTAAATTTTAAAATGCCAAAAGCTTAGGTTCAACCCTAAGCATAAATGACACAAAAACTATCAATATTCTCTGCTGTTATATTCCCCCAGGCAATAACTCTCCCACCATTGAAGAAATGTTACAATGGGCTGCAGATAATCTCCTTCAAGAAACCATCCTACTAGGTGACCTAAACACTGACTGGTTACCGTGTACCTCTAACACCACCACTAACCATATTATTGTTTTCCCTTTTATCCAACTTATCCAAGACCCCAGTAGAGTAGACAAAATACCCATAAACAATCCATTCTAGAATGGACACTAGTCAACTGCTCCAAACAAAACTACCAGACAGGTTGCCTTCCAGATGGTCTTAGTGACCATCTCCCCACTTTCCTCCTGCAGAAATGTACCAACATAGCCAAACCCTTTGTTTTTAAAAATGTCAGAGATGACCGCAAACTAAATATACAAGCAACTGAAAAACATTGCAAACCCTAGAATTAGACCAGGCCATTGACTACTTTAACAGTATTCTCACCAATGACCTTGATAGACTTGCACCCATTAGGAAAATTAGAGCCAAAGCAAACTATACACCATGGCTAACTAGGGAAACTAGAGCCCTACTAAAGTCTAGAGACAAGGCTTGGAAAACCTTGAAGAACGACAATACTAGCCTAGCCAAACCAAGCTACCTACGACTTAGAAAACAGGACAAGAGACAAACCAAACTCAGCAAACAAAATTACTTCCTTGATATCCAAAAGAGACACTCAAAAGATCCCCAAAAGTTTTGGCATGCCAGCAACTCTCTTCTAAAACCAGGCAAAACTAACACTCCCACTCTAAACTCCACCAATGACAATAAGGACATTGCCTCCCAATTTAATCACCATTTCACAGAATCTATCTTAACACTATCCTCCCAACTATCCAAGAACAACCCCACATATAATCCAACCAAATGCACTGACAACATCCCATCCTTTACTCTTCTCACCTGCTACTACCTCCACAATTAAAAAACTCCTCCTAAAACTGAAACCTACTACCCTTGCTGCTGGCAATCTACCAGCCAACTTCCTAAAAATAGATGCTGGATCCTTATCCTACCCTATTTCTATTCTTATCAACTACTCCATACAAGAAGCCTATATCCCACAACTATGGAAGGTATCATATATTATTCCACTTCACAAAGGTGGAAATTCTTATGAATATTCAAATTATTACCCCATTGCCATTCTATCCCCTTATCTAAAATACTTGAGAAATGTATACATTCTCAAGTAATGCAATTCCTAAACTCACAATCTCCTCTCCCTCACACTGCATGGCTTCCGGAAACACCACAGCACAACCACCGCTTCACACAGCATGGCTTCCGGAAACACCATAGCACAACCACCACTTCACACAGCATGGCTTCCGGAAACACTATAGCATAACCACCGCTTCACACACCATGGCTACCGGAAACACCATAGCACAACCACTGCTTCACACAGCATGGCTTCCGGAAACACCATAGCACAACCACCACTCTGCTGTCTTTCACCAATCTGGTCAGTCAACACAGAAATACTAACTTTGTATATGCAATATTTTTAGACCTCTCCAAAGTATTTGACATGGTCTCACATTCCTTACTACCAGACACCCTGGCCTCCCTATCCTTTGCCCCTTCCACCATAGGCTGGTTTAAAAACTGTGAGAAAGGCAGCAATCTGCCCAATGGCAAGGTGTATTATCCCCTTACTCCCAGCTACCATAGGTGTACCACAAGGCTCAATATTAGGCCCACTTATTTTCTCTACATTTACCAATAATCTCCATACACCACACAGCATGCTTCACTTATTCAATACGCTGACAATTCAACTCTTATCTGTTCTGATCCATCACTTGCCACTCTACAACAACTCATCCAGGAATCCTTTAGCTCTGTGGAAAGATGGATCACTCAGAACCAACTTATCCTAAACCCTAACAAAACCAAATTGCTACTTTTCACCCCCAACAAAACCATGTCTACCCACTACCCTTCACTATCTCCTCCAAAAATATGGCACTATTATCTCTTCCTGCGACCATACAAAACTTCTAAGCATTGAAATGGTCAAAAATCTACTCTTTAATGTCCATATTTCACAAACTATCAAAAAAGTCCATAAAAAATGGGAACACTATACAGACACAGGAAAGCCCTCTCTGAACAAGTATGGATTACCCTAGCCCAAACTCACCTCTTGTCCACTCTAATGTATGCTGCACCAATTCTTACCCAGCTTAGAAAACTTGACCTTGCCAAAGTCGAGTCGTGTTATAATAAAATCACCAAGTTTGCTAACAACTCAACCTTTAGAACCCACCACTGCCAGGCTCTAAGGGAACTGCAAGGGCTAGAACTTCCCCAGCTACTAACCTATCACCAGCTAGTCATTGCCTACAGTGTGGTAAGACATCCTGAAAAAACACCAGCAGTGGGCCAACTTCTTACCCACTATAATAAAAATTGTCCTCTCTGCTCTTCCGACAAACCCCTCCTCTGTATCTCAAGGGCTAACAGTACTGCATGAAAAGCACTGTTCTCCCACACCATAGCTAGAACCTGTAATAACCTCCCTTCTGCTCTGACTTCTGCCTCTACTTCTACTCACTTAGATCACACTTAGTGAATAATTGGTTATGCCCATGTATTACATAAGTCCTTCATTTCTTCCACGCTATATACCTCACTTCCTAACACACCTACTGTAATATATACTACACTCTAGGTTACTCTTACTGCTGAATGAGATTGTATACTTAGTGTATTATTAACTATGTTTAACTATCTTTATTTCTGTGTGTGTCTATAACTAATATCTACACACATCATTGTACACCACTAGATGACCTTAATTGGCTTGAGCTCCCTAACCACCTCTATTATATCCAACTCTTAACTTTACACAACATAATCCACAAACCTCTAGTTTGCCCAGCTCTGAGTAACATGGTCAAACCTTACCAACGTAACAGAAACCTAAGCTCTGATGACAAAAAAAATCCTTTCCAAGCCCTCTAAAATACCAGGACAGTGCCTATATTCTTACTCTGTTGCAAAGATTTGGAACAAAAACTACTCAATCAAGAAAAAAACACCCGTCTCTTCAATCCTCACTTCCTACACTCTCCCTTTACTCTAACAATGTTTATCTTTATTCTATGTAAACAAGTGAATAATTAACACTGTTCAAAAAAATAAACTTGTACTATACTGCGTTATTAGTCAGATAGCTGCTGTTATATTGTTGAATTTTGGAGTAATTTTGTGAATATGGAACTCCTGTTTTTCTTTGCTGTGTAACTGTAATATATTTATTTTATTTTATTTTACATTTGTTAACTGGAAAAGTCCAACTGGATAGAGGTCCATTTTCAGCAGAGGCCCAGGGAGAAAAGCTCCAGTTACATACATTATGAAACATATTAAGATTTAGAATACAGTTTCAACTCTAGACAGACTAGTATACAGAGTAAAATATGACAATATGAGATAGGACTTTACATAGCACTTACAAATATGAGCAGGCTTTACATAGAATTAAATTTTTATAGCTAGCAGACAAGTTGAAAATGAATTTTGAGCTACTAAACATAGCTTCAAAGTAGACATTGCATTTGCTTTAGTTATAATAGGACTGTTTCTAGGCTTAGAAAATGGCATTTTTAGTGTGGGACTGGCAGATTTACTATAGTCTGGGGTATTATCCAGGGGTGAGGCAGGAGAATAAGGTCTATTATTCATGAAGTGAGTTTTGAGGAGTTTCTTAAATTGAGAGGTGGAATTATTGCTTGTTAAGTGGATAGGAAGGGAGATCGACTTTTGAGATAGAGTGATTGTAGACAGATTTACCTGCCTCATTGATACATTTGGTGACCATTAGGTTATTTAGGGTGCTAGATCTTAAGGTTCTGGTTGTGATGTGAGCATGAATTAGGTGTTGAAGAGCTGGGATTTTGTCTGATTGGTATAGCATTTTGTCTGCTAGTGAGAGTTGAGTTGTTTGAAGTAATAGTGGGAATTCTAACCAGTTTAGCTTCTTAAGAGACTCGCAGTGATGTGTTCTATAGGACGATTCTGAAGCAAATCTAGCTATCTTGTTATAGCAGGATTGAACTTTGCTAAGACCAGTTTTACTTAGGTTAATAAGTACAGGAGAGGCACAGAGTAGACTGGATAGCAGATGTGTCCTGGCTATTGTTATCTTGACAAGACTTGAGAGGTACTGTTTTTTACGATAGAGCAGTCCAAGATTTTTATGAACTTTTTTATAGCTTGGGCAATGTGTAGATCAAATTTCAGGAGGTTATCTATTTCAACGCATAGCAGTTTGGTGTGAGTGGTTGGGGTAATAGTAGTGTTATTGTTGGAGGTGATGAGAGCTGAAGAGGAGCAGTTTTGTTTTGGTTGGGTTAAGAATAAGGTATTGGTTGGTGAACCAATTTTCAGCGAGTGAGAAAGACTCGAGTTTGAGAGAGGAGGAGATCTAGTGTGGGGGCTGCACATATTAAAGTGGTGTCATCTGTGTATTGAACTATAGAGGCTTTCGGTGTGGCGGATGGGAGTGGATTGGTAAAAAGTGTGAAGAGTGTAGAGCCTAAGATAGAGCCCTGGGTGACCTCTAGGGCAACAGGGAGGATATTTGGTTTGTCCATTTTACAGCTTGCTGCCTGCCATATAGTTAGTTCTGGAACCATGAAATAGAAGAGGTACTGAGGTTTAAGGTTGTGAGTGAGTGAAGAAGTTTTGGATGGTTAACCATGTCGAATGCTTTAGATAAATCTAAGAATGTAGCAGAAAGGAATAGACCATGATTTCTGTGAAGGTTTACAGTGTTCGTGAATGATGAGAGCGCAGTGGTGGTGCTGTGACATGTCTTCATGTCTTCATATTATGTCTGTAATTGGAGCTTTTCTCTCTGGGCCTCCACTGAAAATGCATTCTTTCTTGATTCAGTCAGACTATCCCAGTAAACAAATGTCAAATAAATAAACAAAAACTACTCCTGATTTTAATTTCTCCCCTTATATTTTTAGCTGTGTTGAGATTAAGCAAAGAATTTCAAAGGTAGGCAGTGGTCCACCACACATCACAACAAATTTATAAAACACACACACACACATATATATATATATATATGTATACACACACAAACATACACTTATATGTGTGTTGTGGGCAATGTCTACTATTATTAATAATACCCACAGTTTAGTTAAGCTTTTGCCACTATTTCTTATAAAATTGCTTACTTTTGAAGGAAAAATTGTTCCTAAAGATCTGCAGCCTAATATTTCCACCAGACTCTATTTATATGACTATTTGACTAGAGATTGCACGTAAAGCACTGTGATTGGTTGGTAAGGGCAAATGGTCACAGCTACCCAGACCTCACAGTATAAGAGATGCGTCTACCTTTGTTCTATTGCTATGATAATGAAATAAAAAAATTAAAAAACTTTATAGTTTCTTTTTTGGGGTACTCGCTGAAGCACTATATCTGTAGCTACACACATTTCCTTCCTACCCCAGTGCAGCAGTAAATATGCCTTCAGGGAATCACATATGAATTTTATTTTCTTTGAACAAGTCCTCAACACTTTGGGATAAAGCAATGACTGTAACCCTGGTGATTTGGGATTGGCTAGTGACACTGGCACTGGAGAAACTGGAGTAAAGGATAGGAACAAGCAGCCAATGCCAGCTTGTCTGTCCTACAGGTAACTAAAATGCTTCCGCCCACAGCATTGCCAGCCCCTAATGATGAAAGAGAGGTGCATTACAGTTTCTGTCACCGGCTCAGGATGTGCGCTTGGCTCTGCCAAACTGTATCCACATGGTACTATCCATAGAACATTTTAGGAATACACATCTAGAGGGGAAAACAACACCTTTGGCCCCCTACAATCTCAAGTGTACACACCTCCAACCTAGAGGAGAGGATGAACCTTAAAATAGAAAATTCTTCATGGCTGCCTTGATGATGGTAGTGCCATGATCAGCTCTCACTCTGATGGTGATGATTGTGAGGATGGGATTGTGGTGCTGTCCACAGATGATTAAGTTCTGTAAGTATTAAAGGTTTCACCCGTCTGTAACGAAACCCAAATCCATGACTGCCAGTAGTTTGAAAAACAAACTATGATACAAATGAAAAAGCCCAACTTTGAAACTTTCAGTTAACCAAAAAAGCGCATGCCCTCTCACCTCTGCTACTTAGTATCGATTATAATTCCCTTTCTTTCTCTCTTTATTCACTCTAAGATCACAGCACCTCAGAAAAGATTATTAGTTCTACTTACCAAACCCTAGGACTTAATATACCCCTCATGCCCTCCATTTGACCTTGTAGTGCTTTTATTAAGAGGATTACTGCCAATACTTTTTATTTTTATTTATTTATTTATTTATTTATGTTTATTTCTGTCTGATATGGTCTAAATTGTTGACGTGCAGTTCTATTTCTCTAAAATGCTCTATATTTCATGCCTCTCAACTTCCTGTTACAAGAATTCTGGACAAAGCTAAAACTAATTCTGCAGTGTCGGGGGCAATGCTCCAAAATTAAGGATGGATTTTAAATATTTCTCTTATAAACTTAAAAGGTTAATAAAACCTATTTTCTGAAGGATATACATTCTGAAGTTCAAATGTCTGTCACTATGTAGTGACTTCAGTTCCCAGAAACCACAAATTTTATGAGGAATATATAAACAAATATGAAGAAAAAATCTGGACAACCTGTACAATTCTGGACAGTTGAGGAGTATCCATTATATGTGTTGTGCTTGATATGTTTCTGAAGTTTAGCAGATAACTACATTTTAAAAATAAAGCAAATGTTTTAATTAGAGACTCTTATGGATAACGTAGACATGGATTTATAAAGCTTGCAAAAAAAAGAAGTGGATTTAATGGTCATCACTGAATAATGACTAAGCCTGGTATTTATATGCAGTTTATTAGGATAAATCTGGAAGGATACTTTGACATGCTAATGAAAGTCCCAAGATGGGCCAACTCAGTGTGAATTGTTAGTTATAATGCAGAAGAATATGGAAACAGTATGGAACATGACCTGGTCCCGAAATAAATGCAGGCAGTATTAAACAGACATTAGGACAAGGTAATGGAAGAAAAATAACAGGGGTGTTTTAAAAATATGCTTGTGTGGTATAATTAGAGAACTGTGTACATACAAGAAAAACAAAAGCAATACAGGCAGGTTTTCTAGCAGTTTGCATTCAAAGTTTTGAAAACAAAGATATGTTGATGGTTGATTGTTATGTATAGTTAAAACTTGTATTTGTTTGCCACACAGAATGGAAATAAAGCAGAGAGCATTTAGATAGATATGTTTGCATTTTATTACTGATGAATACATTCAGTGGTTCATTTAAATAATTATTGTGAATGCTTCCTAAATCGTTTACACTGGTTTTGTGTGTCTGATGGAGAAATGCTTTAACTTAGAAAAAAAAAACTCTGCTGATTACAATGGCCCCTCTTCACTGCAGACACAAGATGGGGAACAAAGACAGTCTTTAATGAAAAATAAAATGTATTTCCAAAGTAGATTTTTAATCAAAGAATGTCACTGTTGCTTATCTGCAGAGTTTTCTTGGTTCTTACTGCTTTTTTTTTGTTTAGTTTTGGATCTTTATAAAACATTCACTATTTTGGGTTAAGATGTTTGGTAAGAGTGAAAGATTCTTAGCAACAATTTGTAAGCTAGAGGTAGACAATATTCTAAGAAACTGGGCCTCTATAATTCTACAGAGGAGTTAGGTGATAAACATTTCTGTTAGGAACAAGCTGACATTTGCTAGGGGAATTGCAATGACACTATTTTAAGCTCGTACATTTTATGACTCAGGAGATGTAACTGGCTGAAGCTTGTGTGCCTTTGACAAAAGGTGGCTGTAAGGATGCTTAACTTAATTGGCTATCCATTTTACCATGATGATTTTAATTAATTTATATAATTTAATTTTACTTAATGTGTTCTTTGACAGGGTGTAACAGCTACCTATGTCTTATCTCGGCACTAATGGTTTCTGTTTTCTTTTTGAGCAGTTAGAAAGGTTAATGGCATTTATATTAATTGCATTTGTTCTGTTTTTCTCTTTGCCTTTGTACTGGCCATCTCATTTTGCATGGATGGCTAAATTGAATTATTCTAAAATATTATACAGAGAATACATTGTCTAAGATTGTGTAATTTGTGCAAAACGGTCTATAATTATACATCGGCCTTCGTATTTCTGATTTAAAATGTCAAATGTAACTGTTTAGGATCATCTTCTGTTACTACCAGTTTTGAGGCTGGGTAGGTATGAATCATTCAGTCTACTTCAAGACAGGCTAACATATGCATATAAATGCTCATTGTGGAAATTAGGCACTGCTTGTATGCGTTCAGTTTACTCTGTGCATGTTCCTTTGAGATGTAGCCGCAGGCTGCTGTGTGACAAAAGTAACAGACATGCTGATTTATTTATTAACTTGTAAAGTGAACTAATCCTTCATGTATCCATTTAGCCTGATAAATGCCACAGGGAGAAATGCAATTGCAATATACATTACACATATATGGGGAGTTCAGACTAATCAATCAGGTGTTGTGCTTTTGAGCTAGAAGTAAACTATGCAGACATAGTGAGAACATGCAGATAAATAGAAACCAAAAGCCCAAACTGATACAGCTCTGTCTGAAAAGGGTGCATATATTCTGGCAGGTTGTGCATACTGCTCTCTTAAGCAATATAGCAGACAATAAACTTGCTTAAATGGAAAATTCTTCTCATGCACAAAAGGTAGAAATATCCATTTGTGTGCTTATCTTCATAAAAGTACATAACACATGCACTATAGTTTATGAATGATCTTAGCAGCATAATGGAGCTTAATTTACTTGCAAAATTAAAGACGTAGCAGTCATATTAAAGATAGGGGGGCTATCACAAACCATTTTGCACATAGTGCTTGCAAAGTGAATTCACTGATGTGGTTACATGACTACGACAGCCTGCTGTGATCACAAGCATTTGAGAGGATAAAAAATACAACTAGCATTAGAATAAGCTATGTGGATTAAATTACCTCTCTTGCAAATTTGACAGCGGTATCAAAGTTATGTCCATGGGTGAAAAGAATTTGCATCAGTGATAGAACATGAAAAAGAACTAGTTACTACTGTGACAGAAAAATAGGAGAGGGGGTAGAAATCCTACAGTACTGAGAATATTATTTGGCTGTGTGCCCACATTTATGGCATTTAAGGTTAGATAGCCAAGAGAGATAGCCAAGACCAAGTGAGAGTCTGATCATCATTGTAGCTTCGTGCCCAAATGTAACAGCAATTATGAAGAATGCTGAGGAAGTTATTGAATGCCAGTTTCAAACAAAGCAACTTAAGCAGTGCCTACAGAGGATGAAAGTATTATGCAATAAAGTCAACTAAAATATATAAATAAAGAATGTGCACCTGAGAATCAACATCAGGTCTTACCCAATGGAATTCTGAAAAATAAGGGTCAAAACAATCCAAATACTTGTGAGAAATATAAGTAAATACTGCAGGAATTTTTAAAGGAAGAACTTGTACTTTCAAATTGCTCCCCATATTTTTAAGACATGAACGTTAACATTGTTTATATTTCATGTGTAAAGCTGTTTATCATGACTTTCACTTAAAAGTCTGTGTTAAACCAAGTCAACAAGAGTTTAATTTTACCAGTTTTGGTCACAAGGTAAAAGAAAAAGCTTAAGCATGGCAATAGGATTATAGGAGTTTACTGGGCTATCTACCTGGAGGTCATTTCAAGTCTAGCCAATTCATCCCAATGTAATATCATAGATATGCTAGTCAGTACCCAGGACTGCATTTAGTAAAGTCTACCCATGTTCAGGAGGGCTGTGGGTGCTATACCCACTAAAAATTTATTGTGCCCCATCCACTTATCCAGGTTCCTCTTGAACAGTGTCATAGAGGTGCTGTGCTTCACATGAATTGGCAGCCTATTCCAAAGACGCAGCAGTTGCTGGGAGATAAATCTGTCCCTCCAGCATGTCCTAAGTCACAGGCCATATTTAGGTCCCTGGAATGGGTAACTGTAGCCAGTTTGATTTACAGATATGCAACAAGTTCATTAGGCTTGGGAGTGAGATTGCTCTGTAAGCCAGGCATAAGTCTCCCCTAAGTAGTCTAAACAATACAAAGCATAGTGACAGGGACAGGTTCTGGAGCCCCTCGATCTTCTTTGTTAGAAACCTCTGAAGTCTCTCCAACTGCTGCAGGTGCTTTGTACAGTACATGCTGAATGGGGTATTATACTTAATTATGGGTCAGATCAGTGCAGAGTATAGAGGTGTTATAACCTGTCAAGGCAATGCCTTTGCTAATCAAGTGTGCTATGTAGAAGCCCTTCCTTACTATAGTAGACACATGCATTGGTCAGAGTTAAGGTCACAGTCTACTTGGGATCCCAGATTTCTTACCATGTCATGGGTACTTAGGGTATTGTTGTTGATTGGATAATGTGAAGGGACATTATTTTTGCCAAAGGGAGGACTATGATGTTTGTAGATGACATTGTGATCTGTAGTGAGAGTAGGGAACAGGTGGAGGAGACCCTGGAGAGGTGGAGATATGCTCTAGAGAGAAGAAGAATGAAGGTCAGCAGGACTAAGACAGAATATATGTGTGTGAATGAGAGGGAGGACAGAGGAATGGTGAGGATGCAGGGAGTAGAGGTGGCGAAGGTGAATGAGTTTAAGTACATGGGATCAACAGTTCATAGTAATGGTGAGTGTGGAAGAGAGGTGAAAAGGAGAGTACAGGCAAGATGGAGTGGGTGGAGAAGAGTGTTAGGAGTGATTTGTGACAGACGAGTACCAGTAAGAGTGAAAGGGAAGATCTACAAGAGGGTAGTGAGACCAGCTATGTTATACGGGTTGGAGACAGTGGCACTGACAAAAAGGCAGGAGTCAGAGCTTGACATGGCAAAGTTGAAGATGTTAAAATTTGCACTGGGTGTGACGAGGATGGACAGGATTAAGAATAAGTATATTAGAGGGTCAGCCCAGGTTGGAAGGTTTGGAGACAAAGCCAGAGAGGCAAGATTATGCTGGTTTGGACATGTGCTGAGGAGGGATGCAGAGTATATTGGGAAAAAGATGCTAAGGATGAAGCTGCCAGGTAACAGGAAAAGAGGAAGGCCTAAGATAAGGTTTATGGATGTGGTGAGAGAGGACATGCAGGCGGTTGGTGTGACAGAGCAAGATGCAAAGGACAGGAAGAAATGGAAACAGTTGATCTGCTGTGGCAACCCCTAACGGGGGCAGCCGAAAGAAGAAGAAAGGAAATAATGATGCATTTCTTTGCATTCAGTTTGAGACCACGACTAAGATACCAGTCATTGATCTGTGTAAGATCTTCATGGAGTATACCGACATCATTTCGGGATTCAATAATTGCACCCAGTTTGTAGTTGTGCACAAACTTGGTCAGCCACACCACCTTAGATTTGGCCTGAACTTTTGAGAAGTATATACCAAACATTAGGGGACTAAGCAATGACCCCTGTGGCACTCCGCTGGTGACAGGTCTGCTAGTTGATGCAGAGTCATGCACTTTAATAGTGTGTGATGGTTTGTGAGTGAGCTAGCAACCCATCTTACTACAAAGGGATTTACATTTAGTTTGCTAAGTTTATCAATAAAGCCCAAGTGTGAGATTGTGTTGAAAGCTTTTGCCAATTTGTGGTATGCTGTATGCACAGATTTGTCCTCGTCATTGGCCTTGCACACATTTTTGAAGAAATCCACCAGATTTAACAGGCAGGATCTGCCCTTGACAAAGCTGAATAGGGTTGGATCTAGGGTTTGGATGTCACCTATGTCTTTATTTATGAGGTCCATAATGATATTTTCCATGGCCTTACAAATGTGGCTGGACAGGCTTATGGGTCTGTAATTCCCTGGGTCTGTTACTAGGGTACCTTCGTGGAGGGGAATAACTGTTGCTCTTCCCCATTTCATAGGAACATATCCTGTGGTTAGACTATGATTGAAAAGGGTATTTAATGGTATTGCTAGTTCATTTTTCGCCTGTTTAGAAGACAGCCTGGGATGCTGTCTGGTCTTATAGAGACTGTTTTTTTTTTGCCTTGGATGAAGCTTTAATGACCTGCTCTTCAGATATGTAGGGTGGGGGGATAGTTTGGAGGAAGATTTGTGATGAGTTTGGAAGGGATAAGGGAGTGAGATTTTCACCAAACCTGTCCGCTAGGAGGTTTGTTATCCCTGTGGGGTTAGTGTGTGTGATGCCTTTAGTCACAAGTTCATCACATTCTTGGGTCCTTCCCTTTAGGATACGTATGTAGCTGTAAAAGGCCTTATGGTTATCCTTGGCTGTGCTTCCTAGGTTTATCTCAAAGGAGCCCTTACAGGATTTGAAATGTCTTATTTGCCTATTGAGGCTGAGGAAGGTGCTTTTCCATTGTTGGGACCTCACCTTTGCTTTCTTAGATAGCAAATTTTTGGGTTTATTGTAAAGTTTGTGGATGCTGGATGTCCACCATGGTGGCTTGTTTTTAATTGGGGCTCTGGCTTTGATTATTTCTGGTACAGTCGCATCAATACACTATTGCAAGTGATTGAACAGGTCTTTAAAGTAGGTTTTGGTTGTTACCACTTCCAGCTGGGGGTGGGACTTGGAATGCATTTACACCTTCACCTAGGAGGACATAGTTAGCCTTGATGAAGTTTTTTAGTCTGAGTTCACCCTTTGTGAGTTCTGGTGTTAGTGCCAGCATGAAGGTGACTGATCTGTGGTCAGTTTTAACTAATAAGGGTCCAACAGTTGTGGCAGTGCATCTGTTTGACATGTTGGCGAGGACCAGATTTAGTATGTTTGTTCCTCTTGTCAGGGTATGAACAATTTGTTCCAGGGCATTTGAATTAAAGTCAAAGAAATTTTGCACTAGTGAGTTATAGGGCTAGCATAGGTTTCCCAGCTGATGGTGGGATAACTGAAATCCTCCATAACCAGAATGCCTAGGAGTATTTGGACAGACTCCAGTTTGGTCAAGTAGGCTTTGTGTGTCAGGACCCATGGAGGGGGATCTATACTACAGTAACTTGTACTTGGAGTAACTCCCTGGAGTTGTCCAGTCTAACTAGAAGGGAAGTTAATTTATCTCTAATATACATGGAAACACTGCCTCCTTTGATTCTCACATGTTCGTTTTACACTCTGAAGGTGTGGAAGCAATTGTAGCCTTTCAAGGATGAGGTACTCTCTGAGACCTTGAATCAGATTTCTGTGAGTGCACAGATATCTATATCTTCCAGTGAGAGAAGTGCTTCCAGGGTATTCAGTTTTTGGTTTAAGCTCTTAGTGTTTACCAGCATGAACCTTATTTTGTTTGGCAAATTTCACATCAGTAAGTTTGTTTTTGAGACCCTTGCTTAAAAAAGGCACTGTGGGGGAGCCAAAAGCCTAGTTGTGCCAGGTGCAAACCATCTCTGGCAAAGCAGCGAGGTTTGTCAACCATGGCTTCCCAGGACATTCACCTGGAATACAAATGGATACACTTAGCATTTCCAGATGCAGTCCTCTTTGCATCAAGCACAATTTCCCTTAAGAACACACAGGAAACAATCAGTCTGGGTTCCGGATTTCTCTGTCACCCTCCAGGTTCCCAATAAGACCCCCCCCCCCCCACTGGTACAGCTGCAGAGTTGAGACATTAGCCGAGTGTTCATGCAAAGTTCTCCACCACTCTCTCTGTGAAACCAGTGCTTCATGCCCCTACTCCAAGTATCTGACACACACACACCCACACACTGTGTGATTTGATTTTCACACTTGCACACACATATGCATGTCTGGGAAAGGCTGACACAGATTTACCCACTGTGCCCCCTTTTGCCCATACTATAAGGTAGTTATCCCTGCCACCAGCCACTACAAAAGCCAGCTACCAAAGGCTCTTGCAAGGCTACTCAATTATACTAAGTGAAATTAATATTAATAGAAATGGTAATGTTGACCAAACAGACAGGCTTCAGGAGTGGCCACAGTGTCACCAACAGAAAAAAGTAATCTCTAAGGTTAACATTTTCTCTAAAGGACCAGCTACAATGAAGTGTTTAAATATATTTAATAATAAACAATAAAAGAACATTATATACAAAATATCTATTTATAGTAAACACCTGAGTTTCAACCACAGGAAATATTAACAACAACACAGCTGGAAAGATTTACACAATTACGGGGAAACAATACTTGACTATTCTCATTAAATTTTCCTAAATGATATGGAGAATTACTATACCCGGTCACTTACTTGAGCAAGGCAAGATGAAGTAGGTAAGGGATCCCTTCTATGTCAGATTCCAGGAAACAGACTGCTCCAGAGACGTCAGTCTCCTCTAATATTAAAACATAATTTCTGTACAAAATGACATCACATACATCTGGTCATCTGACTTCTGGTTCCCATGCAACTCCCATTGCTAGAAGCTGTCAAGATTTATCACATAGGTGTCAATAACACACACAGAGAGCTTTGCTAAGTTCTGCTGCAGCTCCTGGAAGTCATAAAACAACTTCAAACCTCCAGCCTTCCAGAGTAGCAATTAATTCACCCCAGTGACAATGCAGAAAGCTTCCTAGTACAGACATTTTCTCTCTGGCTGTATTTAAAACTGCGAGATAGCATCTTTATGGCCTAGGCCGGGTAATTTAATTTTCTTGCTATTTCTCAAAGTCAGGTGGATTGAGATTAATCTCTTCTCTTCCAGTATCCTCTGTTACAATATATACATTTAAACAATTACAATAATGCATGTGCACTTCTTTGCTGCCCAACAGGACACACTGTTGATACATTTTCAACACAAGCAGCTTTACAAATACATTTTTCAACACATGCATCTGTACAAATCAGTTTCATATACAAATGACATATAATTCTTTGCAAATTTCCAGCTAGCTATGCTGTCATATGTTACACATCCATTGCCCTACTTCTCCTGGCATAGCTGGCAATACCTCCTCATCACACTTGATTTCAGTGAATTATTTGAATGACATCATTAGCACAGTACTGCGCAGAAATGTTTGGGAAACATTAAAAAATGGGTTGGAAGCTCATATTTCAACTAACATCACCTGTTGAATGTGAATCTAGGTTTCCTAATGACTGTACAAGACTGCAAATGTATTGGTGATAATTCCTGTCATGAATCGTTTCTGCATTTATGAATATTCTGATGGCATCTGTACTCAAAGAAAGCTTTAAATAAATGGAATAGTTGTGTTAAATATTTAATTAGCAAGCCTGTCCAATCTCAGCAATGTAGAGCCTCATAATTAGGTCATATTTCAAGGTTCTCTCTGAAATAGACCGTTAGAGCTAACTCATGTAGATGTGCAAGCACTTTTATAACAACAACAGTAGCTTCATTTGTGCCCTATAATATTAGCTGGCATGCTTCTAAAACAAACCAGTTGTTAAATAAATGGCTCATGGGTAAATGCAAACAAATGAACATATTTTATTCTCCTTTGTACCATCATCATCTCCGGTGCCTGTGTGAGTCTCTTACGTTTAGATCATTGCCATAACTTAACTCCTTTCACCTCTGTACCTTCCATTTACCACATATCAGTTTCTTGCCTTCCTTTGATTTGGGGGGGGGGGGGTGATGGATGAAGTTCACTCTGTATATGTGATATTCTTTCTTTCCTGTATAACTGTGTTTCATTGTGCTTTTACTCAGCTTGCACCTGAGAACAAGTATTTCTGACCTAAGCTACTCACTGATGCATTACACATTAAAATGATACATGATTAATGGGGCAGGTACAGTTAGTACCTAAGTGAAGGCACACTCACCTGGCTATGCATCAAAGAGTATGCCATTGTGAGCTTGGTATATATCCAATATCCAAAGCCCTTGTTAGCTTTGGCAAGAGTTGCACTCATGGTAAACTAAAATATGGGAGTCGGTTATATTTCTTTATCAGCCTATTTTACAAGTTTAAATTACAAACCTCTATCTTTGACTGATTCCAGATACCAAAAGTAAGCAATGATTTTGTTTTTCAACAAGAAATTCAAACAGCGTTACTAGTTTTAGTTTTAAAATTATCCACATATTCAGGATGTTCCTATGTTGTCATTTCTCGACTTGTATATGGGCTCTCCATTCTGAGAGGAGCACTTAGTTTCTTAGATTTTAACCTGAACAATATACTTATTTTAAACTATAAGAATATTCCAAATGAGTTTAAATACTGGCAAAAGTTATGCTATATGCTAGAACACCAAACATTAATAGCTGCAAGGTTGTCTAAGCCAGTATTTCATTTTATTGTATTTTTCTGTCTTCTTTCATATGAAAACATGCATTTGTGAACCACTTTTAGCTGACAAAATACTGTACAAGTATTAAAATCACAGTAAAAATAATAAAACAACGCAATTAACATTTACGAATTCAAATATTAAAACGAAGAAAAGTAGGCAATAATGGCAGAAAGCTACAGCTTGCCCTCACTACGAGTGAGATAGTTCCTCTGCCAATGCCTCATGCAGTAGATTCTGGCAGGCTAGTGATTGACACTGAAATGTATAATCACAAAATTGCAAGTGCTAGGCTGGGAATACCACACCTGAGACTGCACGATCACAGAATTTGCTTGTTTGTAGGTACACTTATGTCTGACTTAGGAAATAGCAGAAGTTTGTTGGGGAGAAAGATATATTGGAAGGTTTGAGTTTCAGTGTATTTCTGGAGAAAGATCAAGGTATTATGATTTCAGTGTCAATCACTCTCAGTTTTTCATAGCGACCCTTAGATCGGACTTCACTGATGGTTGTTTTTCTAATCCTTCAAAAGAATATCCTTGTTTGTGATCCTTGCATATATATATATATATATATATATATATATATATATATATATATATATGCGCACACACGCACACACACACACACATACATACACACACACACACACACACACACAAGTGCTACTGCACTCTATTAATCATGCTGTCTTTGAGTTATTATTCCGCTATACCTTCTAAAAGTTATTAATGTTGCAAGCAGAGATCATGTATTGTTATTTGTATTAAACACTATTGTTTTGAATGGTAGTAGCCATATGAACTCCATAAATTCCTCTCAGGTGCTAATAAGTTTTATTAAAAGACCCCATCAACTTGTATATTCAGCATTAATATTTTGCCTTCCTATATTTAGGTCTTGTTTCACATGGCGCACTGTTTAGTTACAGTCATCTGAGCTCTTCCCTACAAATGTCATTGCAAAGATGAGGCCCCCACAAATCCATATGGCACAAGATGGGTGGCTAACTGGCTCTACTGACAGAACCCACACAGTGAAAGTAGCTGATTCCAAATCCGACTTCAGACCAGTGACAAGTGGAGTACCACAGGGTTTGGTCCTGGGTCCTCTCCTGTGCGGTATCTACTTCTCTGAAGTCTAGGCTTATACACCTGGTCTCTGGCTAATGAGATTCACAGATGACTGCAAACTAGGAGCCATAATAGATTTGCCTAAAGATGTGGACATTCTACAAAGAGGCCTCACTGAGACTGATGCTTGGTGTTAAAGTCATGGCCTAAATCTCAATGCCAAGAAGTGCATTGTCATCCCCTTTGAAAAAAAACACCGTACCCATAAACTACCACATAGGCGGTAGACTACTAAACACCAAAAGTGTGATAAGAGACCTTGGGACACAGGTGGACAGTAGTCTCTCCTTTGATAATCATGTCACCACAGTAGTCAAAAAATCCTTCTATGTGGCACACCTCATCACAAAGGGGTTCTCCTCCAGAAAAAGAGAGGTCATCGTTCCTGTATACTCATCCCTCATCAGACTCATTATAGAGTAGAATGCCCCATTGGCATGTACATCACAAGACATCTGCAACAACTAGAAAGGCCACAGAAATACCTCACTAGGAGGATTACCGGCCTCAAACAGATGCCATACGCAGACCGTCTCAAAAAACTCCAGCTCTACACCATCACATATCGCCTACTCAAAGGCAACCTTTGCCTAACATACAAAGCCGTGTCTAACCCAGATCTGATGGACATGCTACACTTAAAGATATTCCAATCTCTCCGAGCAGCACGCTCCAGGGATCTAAACCTTGTCAACACAATAAACAGAACATGCTGGAGGGATAGATTCCTGTCCCAGAGACTTCCCATGCTCTGGAGCAAGCTATCCATTCATGTCAAGCAGAGCTCCCTCATTAACCCTCTAAGAGAAATCTTGACAATTAGATGGGAAACAGGAAATTCACCCTGGGGATCACTGCTGTGGCGCTGCTCAACAGGGGCACAGGAAAATAATTTTCTTGGGTGGCGAAAGCCAGGGAACCTCATTTGGCTAGGCTTATATAGACCCTGGGGCCAATAACCTAGTATATACCTATGAAATATGAATACCTGCATTTGATAACGCAGATGGGGTAAGGCAACTGTCTTCCTAGGAGGATTATAACTTCTTGTTTCTACCAACGATGTTGTTCCTTGTACCAAACGGTATTCGACTAACCTTGTTTGCTGTTCCTATATATTGCTGGTTTACCTTTTTTCATAGAATAAGACAATCCACAGCCTGTTTTCTTGTATATTTTTGCATTTGATAAGCATTACTTGTTCACAGCTCTCAGTTCTACATTTTAGTTATTGGTTTTGTACCTTTGGTGTTGAGAATTGAGTGTCTGCATGGATTTCCAGTGGATGTTGCCATTTCTTCCAAGCCCTAATCTCATGCTATTAGGTCAGACTGCCTGTAAGTAAATGTGTTTTGTGTGTGTGTGTGTGTGTGTGTGTGTGTGTGTGTGTGTGTGTGTGTGTGTGTGTACATCCTGCAATATGTCAGTATCTCATTCAGGATAAGTTCACAGTCACACCCCCATTAAGTGCTGGGATGAGCTCATGCTCCCTTGTGACTCTGATCTGGAACAGGCAGGCCACTAAACAATGAACAAATTCACCTCAACCTGTTTATTTTTTCAAGGGGTGTTTACTTTCTGAATACATTATTTTGCATCTTGTACATCAAGTATAACCTAATTTGCTTTTGCACTTATGTCCTTTCTATATTGTCTTTTGAATTAACTATGTTGTGTAATATTGAATAACCAGCAAAAGACAGTGTTTTCTTTCCAGACCTAATGGCATGCCCCTCATAAAGAATTTGAAGATTAGTTCTGTTATCAAGGTTTGTACTATCCCTCTGTTCATCATACTTTTACTTGAGTAAACTCACTTTTGTGAGGTACTTCATTGCCCTACTGCTTATCCAGTATTTTACAAACGTTATAACTAAGGATCTCTACTTCAGCCTTTATAATTTATTTAGTAATCCTTGGGTGTTTTTTTATTAATTACTATATGACCACTAAACTTAAAGTAGACCATTGCCCACTGTTCCAATCTTATCTGATGATTTGATAACCAAGTCAAATAATTCTCTTGAGTTTGTCTGGCTTGAGATTACTGTTGTGGATTCATGATGCAGTGAACCTTATGTCCCAGTGACTTCCAGATATTTTTTTTTATTTTCTCCTTCAGAAGAGACACTGTCGGTTCAGTTCATAGGCAGATACAATGTTATTGTTGGCAGATTATTACCAGATTAACCATTAACTAGAGGTCAGAGTCAAACCCTGTACCTTGCATCTCTGAGGTAAAGATCTTAACCATTACGCCAGCCCCCACTTAAGCTTTCAGCTGAGCTCAGAATAACATGTCGCAAGCTTAGGTATCTGCCTTTTTTCTTTTTCTTATAAATATATGTCTATTTTCCTCCAGGCATTATAAGCCTTAATCTCGTTTCATGATTTATTAAAAATTATACTTAATGGTAGTATCAGAACTACATTCAGTTAGCTAAGACTCATAGGGAAAAAACATATTCAGGCTATGTTACCTGGTGCAGCTTCAATAGTTCTTTTACAGCACTTTTTCTGTAACAGGAGTGGAGAACCAGTATGTATCCTTATGATAAAGCTCTTCTACTGTCTGGACCTGATGAATACCCTGTCTTTTCTTTCATGAGAAGTGTGCACGAGTATTCATTCATGTTTTTGCTTTTCAACAACCTTTATTTAGCTGAACTGATTGCCTCCCCTCTGTCTTTCTTTGCTTCATTATTGGTCATTAATGGGTTAATAATAATTAGGGGTTATTTTCATTAATGACTTAATTCCCTTCCTTTTCTTTCCGTAAACCTTTAATAACTGCTCTGGTCACTTCATTCTGCTCGAACTGAAATGTTTATTCTTTGTATATTACTCCTTTATTATTTCCTTGCATTCCTAAATTATATATTTTCCAAATAACCTTTGATATCATCCTGTTTTTAAAGGTACATTATTTTCAGTTTTCATTTCTTCTCCAAAGATCTCTGTTGCTTCTATTATGGCAGTTTGCCATATACTTTTTTATTCAAGTCAATATACTGCAGCATTTTACTGACTTCTACTCTAAGCAACTATATTAAGAACCTTGAATTCAAGTTTTCTTACACACCGGTCAGTACATATGATAAGACGCTTGAAACCATGCTCTCCCACACACCAGCCAGTACATATGACAGTAAGGGGGGGTTTTCAGCATGCACACCTCACCTCCTACTCCATCCAAACCCACATCCCTACATATGCGGAGGTCCTCACCAGAAACATATCTAAACACCAGAGACCTCCCAAACACAAACACAAGCATGCTAGTCATAATACTTCCTCTACAGAACACAACGCACGTATCCTCTCTCGCACCAGTGTCTCACCTGTCAAGCTCTTACGACAAAACACAAAACCAAATGTATTAATCATAGGAGATTCCATCGAGGGCGAGACAGATGTCCCTCTCACTAGGTTGGATAATGAAAGGTCACATTCGGTCATCGGTCAGCTGCCATGATGCGCCATTTCACATATACACTCAAGTCTCTCAACAGCAGCTGCTGTTATGACTCCGTCATAGTCCATGTTGGTGTGAACGACTTCAGATGTACCTCACTGGACTATATGAAGAGAGACATGACTGAGCTCTCTGACTATGTGTATCAGGTAACTATGCCTCTAGCCTTAAAGAGCATTTTACCCTCACATAGGATGTTGCCTCAATACAAAAAGAAAATCATTGACTTCAATAATTGGCTTAGTTTCTAGTGTCATTCTAAGGGGATTCTGCATCTGTCATCTTGGGATGACATGATCAACAGAACTTGATGCTTTAACAAAGATGGTCTTCATTTATTTATTTAATTTTGCATTTGTTGACTCGGATAGTCCAACTGGATACTTGTCCATTTTCAGCGGAGGCCCGGGGAGAAAAGCTCCATACATACATACAGAAAAACTGTTACATTAAACAAGTTAAAGCACTGTTACAGATACAGTACATAGGATAAAAGCCATTCTTTCTGTCATATATGAATCTGATTTATTATAGAGTAACAATTAGGAAGCAATGTAGGGGTGGCCAAAAGACCTCTTTAGCACATGTTTATATTGCCAAAATTAGTCAGGATTAGAGCAAGGACACAGCCATTGCCTTTTAATGTACTGTTTTAGATTTTTTTTTGAATTGGGTTAGAACGGGTTCTGAAGTAAGCTCAGCAGGAAGCGAGTTCCATATTTTGCCAACAGAGTTGGCATATAGAGAGTCTCCAGATGAGTTGTTGCTTTTGAGGGTTTGGACTAGTAATTTGTTGGATGAGCTAAGTGTCTTGAGGTTGCTGTAAGGGGTGATAATTTTTGTAAGTACGGGTGTGTTTTTAGGTTGGTAGAGAATTTTATGTGCTACTATTAGCTGATTGTACTGAAGTTGGATAGGCAATTCTAGCCACCTTAGATTCTTTAGGTTCAGACAGTGGTGTGTTCTGTATGTTGCTCCAGTGGCAAATCTAACAATATGATTAAAGCAGCTAGAGAGTTTATTAAGGTCAGACTTACTCAAGTTCATTTGTCACCCTTGGGATTTCGGCTAAGGCTCTTGCCGCCCTATAGTGCCTTTTTTAGGCAGTGTCTCAAGGACACAATTCACGATGTAAAAACTCCATCTAAATATGACCTGAAGGTTATGCTGCTAAATGCTAGGAGCTTTAACATGAAACTGCACTCACAGGAAGCAGTTCCGTCAACATCCTACAAGAGAATCTTACACAAACAAGTGACTAGTGCCAAAGTCATGGCCTTAAAATCAATGCAAAAATGTATATTATATCTTTTTTGGTAAAGGCGATGTTCCTGCTAACTAACACATTAATAGCAACACCTTAAGTAAGAACTCAGTGGTAAGAGACCTGGGCACACAGGTTGACAACAACCTTACCTTTGACCACCATGTCTCCACAGTGGTGAGAAGGGCATTCTATATTGCTCATCTCATAAGTAAGGGCGTTACTTCCAGAAATAAAGAAGTTATAATCTCCCTGTACTCTTCCCTCATCAGGCCAATAATTGAGTAGAACACCCCTTTTGGTATGCACTGTACCTTTCTAAGCACCTGCAGCAATTGGAGAGACCACAAAGGTTGCTCACAAGGAAAATTCCAGGTCTTCAGCATCTGTCCTATGTGGATCATCTGAAATCAGTGTCACTTTATTCTGTTTCATACAGACTACTCAGAGGCAATCTATGCCTAGCGAATAAAGCAATCTCTAACTCTGCTTTATTGGAAATGCTGCATCTCTGTAAACCAAATGATACATGGGTTACTCACCCTAAAGACCTTAACCTGGTATGTGACATTAATAGAACCTGCTTGAGGGACAAATGTTCCTCTAAGAGGTTAACATCCCTTTCTTTGGAACAGACTCCCATGTCATGTCAAATAAAACACCTCATTGGCCCTCTTCAAATGCAATCTGGACGATTGGATGGGTAACTGTAAATTCACCCTGGGGGTTCCACCTGTGCCACTCTTGGACAGGGGCAACAGATGCTGATCATGAAAATAAGGGTAGAACTTTAGAGTTGTAAGAGCCCTAGGGTCATTAGCCTAGTAACTTCCTGTGATCCTATAATTTTGAATAAATATTTTTTTCTTTTTGCCCTCATGTTTGCTGGCCATCCAGTATCCCTTACAGGACTTGAAATCATGTTTCTGAGTCATCTGAGTGAAGTATCATTTAGGCAGCTATAAGGGTTGCTTATGTCCTTGCCAGCTTCCTGGCAATGAGACATACCTCTCAACCTTGTAATGCAAGAAATCAGGACAATGCCAAAAAATAATGGGAGATAAAGGCCCAAAATTAGAAACAGATTTTAAACACTACTCTTACAAATACAGAAAGTTGTTACAACTGGTTTTGTCTTAGCATGCATTTTCTGAAGGTTATAAACTCTAAATCTTCAGTTTCTGGCATCATTTAGTTTGAAATGATCTGCCAGAAAACCAAAATTATATGAGCAGAACAAAAATATTGTCACATCTCTGGACTGCAAAAATCTGGTTAGTTAAGAGGTAAGCAGTGAGGGTGGTTGTTACTTTTGTCCTAATTTTTACCTTGAGTGGGGGGATATGCAACCTGCATCACCATGGAAACAATAATGCCTTTTCTTATGCAGGTACAAACCCCTGTGTACTTGCTCCATAAAGGCTATTACCAGTCTAAAGACTGCTGAATCACACGCATGCATCAAGATATGGGCCTGCCTCCTTTCTGAAAAGGATTGCTACAGCTCGTGACTGACTCGATCCCCTCCCCCCCAAGGATGGGTACACCCATCCCCCATGTCAGCTGCATCCGATATATGGGCTACTAATTGAAGCTGGGTCACCAACGACGTTGTCAAATCTTTATCCCTGTACACCTCTGGGCTAGGGAAAGGCCCTCATTTTTGATTAGCTTTACATGAGCCACTATTTTTTACAAGTCTTTTCAGAGGAAAACTACTACTAAGTTGTAATCTAGCTTTCCACACAACTTGAGAATAACAAGTCTAAGACTGTTCTTTACTTGGTAGATTTTAATACCAGCTGTCTGAGACCTGCTCTTTGAAAGACACCAAGACCAAGCATTTCTAACATGTTTTTGCTGTCAAATTTCTTATATTACCAATTGGCATATTAAAGTCCCCAGAAACCATACAACCCCCATTCCTCTATCATACAGAGCCCATCTACCTATCACTGTCTTATCCTTCTGCTGTTCCAAAGGAGATGGTATATATGTACCCCAACACAAAGCGTGTTCTTCAGCTTTCAATGGACATATTGAAAACTCAAAACAAAACTACTTCATCAGAAGAAGGATGTTATAAATCAAATGGAAATGAAAGCAAATTAAATACATTTCAGTAACATACTGGTAAAAGTAATTTGCTGAGATTTTAGTATATACTGTAGAGCATTAACTCATGTTTACAGGTCTGCGATATTAAAAATATTGCGGATTTACATGGAAATTGATGGCAAAATAGATTAGGTGCATCCAAAATGCCAGTCATTGATAAACGTTTCAGTTTTAAGTTTGTATTAATAAAGAAATGTTTCAAACAAAAAATAAGTCACACTGAGTGGCATACAATGAATAACAACACAATTGATTAAATATGTGATTACCGCATTTGAAAATATGACTTACAGAACTGCGTATAAAAATTCATGTAATTGGGATTATGCTTGTCTAATGAAACAAAGCTTGTATGACAACATTCTAAGAACTCTTTAATTAAAAGCTTTTTTTCAGTAATCAGAATCTAATCTGACCAATTTCAGGTTTCTTTTTCTGTGCCACTGAACTGATTGCAAAATCTGCTTTTGGCTGCAGTTCTGTATTTTTCGTGACAACAGGTCTCTGATATTACCCGTTCTTTATTGTAATATTAGAAGTAATAGAAAAGGGGGGGGGGATGTGTCACTATGTCAAAAATACACTTGCTTCTAACCTTGTAAAAAATAATGTCAACTACATGGTATGGGAAATTAAAATAAATTAGAACAGAATTGGCTGAAAGATTGTCTCATTTTATAGACCACAGAAACTAATTAAGGAATAATCTGCAGATTTTAGTAAAGTTTTTAGAAGTTTTTTTCCAGAATGGGTATTATATAAGTGCAGATGATTTGAATGCTCAAAGTATGGTCTGGTAGACATCAAAGACCAGTAAAGGTGCAATAAACAGGTTCATAGGTTGGTACTTGGCTATTGGCCCTAGGGCCTATACAAGCCTAGCCATACCAATTCCCAGGCTATTTCTTCCCACACTATATAGGCTCATAGGTGAATATAATGAGGTGATCATAAATGATCTGGGTAGGTTAAATAAAGTACACAGGTATGAACAAATTGTAACTGAACCTTCAAGACAGAATAAAATATTGGGCACTGTGTGGGTTATAGTTAGTACAAGGCTGTCAGCTATGACAATCTAACCATCCTCTAGGGATTTGATTATGATAACAAAATTTGGAAACTAGTGCCAAAGAAAACATTCTAACAAATATGTCACCATATTTGGAGAAGAGCCTATTATAGAGCAGTAATAATTTAATAAATGGGCATATTTTAATAAATGAAATTGGAAGGAAGTAAAAAATAAGTAAGATACTGCAGACACTTGGGACATCTTCTATCAGTATCGTGATAATCTGCTAGATAAGTATATCCTTAATGTTAAAAGGGGGAAAGGATTTAAATGCTTGTGGTGAAGTAGAAAACTGGAAAAAATTAAAAAAAAAAAAAAACTAAACAATTACTTATGGAAGATTTACAAAAAAAAGTCCCAATAAAGATAATGTTTTGAGATATTTAGAGGCTAGAACAAATCATAGGAAGTTGATAAGATTAACAATGCAAGGAGTCCAGGTTTGCTAAACAAACAGCTAGTAGTAAAAAGCCACTTTATAAACACCTAAGAAATGACTATATTATATCTCAGTCAGATATTATTATGCAATCATCAATGAACCGCGACTTCTGCCAAGCTTATTTTGAAATCATTTACCTTTAGGCAATGTAAAATTGGTGTTAATATGATGAGAGAGATTATAACTGCCTCTGAATCGGTAATCAGGAAATTTGCCCTTTTCTTCACTGTGTGGAGTTGTAATATATAAATAGCAGGGGTATGGGGGTCACAGCCATCTACATGGGGGGTGCAGGGATGCTTGCCCCCCTTGCAAAATGTGTGATGAACATTACTGGATGTGCAAGTAAGTTTGAAAATAGTCAACAATTCGAATTCGACTTCTTGAGATTTTTATGTTTTGTTATTTTGATTGGTCGATGTTAATTTTGACAATGTTTTTTGAGTAATTACTCGCAAAAATGTTTTTGAAATCTTGATAGTAAACTTTATATATATATATATATATATATATATATATATATATATATATATACACACACACACACACACACATATATATATATATATATATATATATAATTGATAAGAAATAGGCCAACAAATAGAAAATGTAGAGTTAATATTAGGGGGACATCATCTCAATCAAATGATATGGTTACAAGGGTATTACAGGGATCTTTGTTAAGCTCCATTTTATTAACCATATTTATTTCATATTTTCCACAACAAACAATGAATGCCTCAGTAAGTTTACCAATGAACTGTAGGCTGAGTCAATGGTTGCTGTTTTAAAGATCAATACTCTTTGCAGATTTTTTAAATAACCTCTTTCGTCTAAGAGAAAAAATTCAATGGAAAAAATCTGAGGTGACACATTTCTGATGATAAAAACACACATTATCCATGTGCTATACATACTACAATATTGGAGGGGGTTAATAGCACAAAACATGTATAGACAAAAGTCTGCCATTGATGCAAATTTATTGAAAATTGTCAGGAAATGTAACTGTATTAAGAATACATTAAATACCATTACTAAAAAAGAAAAAGATACATTAATTCCACTTTTTAATTCAGTGGTAAGACCAAATATTGAATATTGTGGCTCAATATGCACATATGATAGTGAGCAAGTAAACAGGTAGGAAAGGATACAATATTACTGTACAAGACAAGACAGATAAATAAGATGTAAGAACAGGTTGAAAGGGTTATCCCTTTATACAGTTAACTATAGACTGGTTCAAGGGACCTTATACTTAAGTATTAAAGCATGAACAGTGAAGATGCTGCAGTGAACTTGGTGTGCGAGTTATAATCCATGAATGAGAGACTAGAAACAAAAACATGTTTGTTGAGGCACTTCAGTATGCAACTTCCTCAATAAGAAGTACTTTTCACAGCAGAGAGAGAACGTCTTGGAATGCTTTGCCTCTAATTATCAGGTAAAACTATACATCAGTCCACGTTCTGGTTACTGCCTGCTCGGACTGATTACTATGTCCTTCTCTAACTTGCAATCCATAGATTCCTTAATATGCTAAAGTCACAGAGTCTCATGACCATTCTTACCTTGCCAGTATCCTCCCTCAGGCAGCATCTTATTTTTCCAAGATGGCCATACTGGTGAACCCTGAAGTAAATTTGTGGTTACCCATCCAGTTCTGTAGTTTGTGTTTAAAGGAAGACAGTGAGTTGCACTGCATAACATGTAGGGAAGATTATTCCAAACAACTGTGAGACTTTAGGTTATAAACCTCTCCCTCTACTGTATTTTATCTGTGGGAGAAGATTTAGGTCCCCAATCTAGTACTGGTGAAGATATTGGACTTGCAGACTGACATGAGGTACAAGATAAACTGGGTCTCTAATGGCACAATAAGTGAGACAGAGATTGCCGGTCAAATGTCTGTATGACAATGAATAAAGGGATACAGCTTCCATCCTCTCCTGGTAGCTCTGAAAATTTAAACCTGTGATTGTTGGTCTAGGAATCTTTAGGATCTTTAAAATTGTATGATATGTTTAGTTTGAAATATCCCAGACAGGGAATAATACCCGATAATTAGTCTAATCACTACTGGAGAAAGGCGGGTGATTACCTCTTTAGACCTTGGTGATATTTCACTGTCAATTAGCTGGGCTAAGTAAAAGCATTGCCTGACAATCACATAATAGTTAAAAGAGACAGGGAGCTATTAGCACAAATACCTAGGCCCCTAATGACATTTTCATTTTGTAGAGCTATGCTGTTTAGACAGTATGAGCAGGGAAGGGGCGTCTACAAAATGGGGTGATACTACACTTTTTAGCTTTTAGTTTTACCCCATTTTTTAGTACACTAAGAGGTTAGTGGGAGTGCTAATTCTGGAGGGTTTGGGTGTCTAAGGGTTACTTAACTCCTCCAAGTTTGCAATTGTCAACAAACTATTAGCCAGAGGTCTTCACTCTTTGCTTAGAGATCTGAGAAGTAAATACCAAACAGGAGACAGTCCATCCCCAAGGTCTGAGGGACACCGTTGGTCATTTTCATATTTTCTGATGAGACACTTGCAACTCACACACTGTGGGTTCTGTCTTTTACCAGTTTTTTGTATATACTATGCTAATAACACACTTTCTTATGGCTGTGACTATTACTAAATGCCTGTTTCAGTGTTTCAAGACTGTATTTTGTCAATCTCTGTATATAATGTTAAGTTTCTATTTTGTTTTCCCTGGACTGAGACTGAAATAGGTGTAATCAGATCAGTGCTCTACCCCAGTAAACAAATTCAAAATAAATATAAATTAAAATATGATGTGCCTTTCATTTCCGAATAGTCTGTGCTTGCATTTCTGTGTTTTGTGTGCATTTTTGACAACATTAATACAATTTTCACATGATTTGGTGTAACTAAAATTCTAGGTCATGGTTGAAAAGACTCAAGTGACATATCTCCTTACCTAAATAGAGAAGTTACAATGGCTGCAGGAAAGTATATAGATGTGGGGTTAGGATGGGGGAATATCTAGCAGAAGGATATAAGTTTAAGCATGATTTTAAGACAATTTTGAGGGTTTTTTTTTCAACTTGTGGGAGATTTTATGAATATAGTTGTGAAAAAAGTTAAACTTGGATGAAAGTATGCTTTTTGGCTTTATAAACACCAAGTAAGGAAAAAGAACATAATACTTTTAGTTTAAACCTTTATTAGTTCCTGCTTTTTGCTCATGAAAATAATTCTTTGACATTCATCACACTTGAAAGTTATTTAATGATGTTTTGTTTTTTATTGCATTATGGAATTCAAAATTAAATCCTAAAAAGCAAGTTAGGGTATATCACTTTGTACTCGAGAGTAGAGCCAGATCCAGCAGTAGGAAACTTAGGCAGCTGCCAAGGGTATGGTGCTAGTTAAAATCCCGTAAAACAGTAATTAAAAAAAAAAAAGTTTTGCTACAACACCGCTGCTTTCCAGTTGTGCAAACAATAGATACTTTGGGATCTCCTGGTTGCGAAAGCTCCAGACCTTTTCATTGTTGGATACCACAGACAATGAGAGTTGAGCATGTTCACATGATAAATGACAGACTTTCCATGAACTGGTGTGAGATTTGAATCTTGCAGATGGTTGTACACTAAAGGGATTTCTTCTTTATGTAACATTACATGGCATAAGGAGGAGTAGGAATTACTGTTTTTTTTTTTTTTTTTTTTTTTGCATTGCAAGAATGAGCTGAAAGACACTTGACAAGCAGCATTAGAAACTGAACAGGTACAGCCCAAAGGTACAAAAATCATAGGGCAAGTGTGGGGCTAAGGGCCCCCCACTTTAAATCAAATAATACGTTGTGTCTTCTCCTCCTTGGCATCCTGGCTCAACTCTATAATTAGAAAAAAAATCATGCTCACAAAAAAAGCTGCTGTGGGCCTTTTCTCCAGCCATTAGAGGTATGCTAAAAACATTACTTCAGTGTGTGCGCACAAAAGGGCATATTGTGTGTGTGTGAGAGAGATAGAGAGACTGTGCATGCATCCTCCACTCAGAATGCATAATCTTTGATTTTGCAGAACATCCTAAATTATTTTTTCATTGTTTGCTATGTCCCTCAAACAAGTTTTGTTTTTCTGATGGACTTGTTTGAAATCCTCATCAGTTAATGATATTCACAACCTACATGTTAATGCAACACTATTAACTTTTTAAAAAGTAAATTAGCATAATATTTGGGGTGTTTCCTCAAGGTTCACATAGAATCATGTATTTATCTTTCTTCTTTTTCTAGACTATAGTTAAAGGGACAATGTGCATCAACTCATCTTTTATAATTTCATGTTTTTGGAATGCGTACAAATTATAATTTCTCAAAAAATTATTCTGGTAGTTCCCACAAATGATTCACTCAGAATTTCACATAATAGTTTGTAAGAGAGTGAATTGTGGGTATGTTTTGATTTCACTATTCAGCAGATGTTTGCTCAGTGGAAAGAGAAATATTGGCGTTATCACTTGTAAATGGGTTTGTGTGTTGCCTATTCTCAAGGCATTTAGTGTTTAGAGTTACATAATATTATGATTTAGTGTAGACTTGTGCGCACATATAAACATCTGTTGTGTATTGCTATTGCTATAGCCATTATGGTTGTAGAAATGGGAATTTGTTTTATTTCTATTCTGGATCATTAAGTAATTCTTCATCCAACCAGACTCCTACAGAATTTTAAGGTGTGTGTGTGTGTGTGTGTGTGTGTGTGTGTGTGTGTGTGTGTGTGTGTGTGTGTGTGTGTGTGTGAAATGGGTGCTCGTACCCATAGCTTTCATGTTTGTGTGTGTGTGTGTGTGTGTGTGTGGGTGGGTAAAGCCTCAGTTACAGAGGGTTGTTTAGTTGCGACTTGCTCAGATTTGCACAATCTCAAACCTTGTACCATTGTTACATGAGACAAAAGCATTAATCCTCCATGCCAACTGCCAGATCTCTATTAAGTTTTATTTTTTTCCACTGGAAAATCATTGCAGATTACAGTCAATATCAATCATTAGAATTTCATAGTTTTTGTGATTCACATCATACAAGCTGATGCAAACCCTGTTGTTCTGATAACTTTTCAAAATGTTTAGACTGCTTTTATATATTTACAGTTTGGCTGAACATTTCTGATTTTGCCTCATATTTATGCCCTGTCCTTGAGCAAGTCACTTAACCAAATCAGACCGTGCTTTGATGCCACTGGAAATTTGTTTTAAGTTCCTCAGTGGTTCACTGGGTAAAGCCCAGTAACTAGTGCCTCTGAACAGGAAGAGTTATGGTGTAAAGGAAAGAAATTAGAGTAAACATGAGCATCACAACATGAGCCATAGATTTCTATGTGATCTCAGTTGTCCTTAATGATGACAGTGTTTACTATGTAGCTGTGAATTAACTGGACAGCATGAAGTTTGAGTTTAATGTTAATATTTAACTATGAATACATCCTTAATTTAGCTTGTTTTTTGCAGTCACTTTGGTGAGAAATGTACTGTTTGGGCTACAGCAATTTGCCAGGGACTTAGAGAAGTATGTAAGGATATGAACTTTTAAAGGTCTGCTTCTTC
Source organism: Protopterus annectens (assembly GCF_019279795.1). Taxonomy (NCBI): domain Eukaryota; kingdom Metazoa; phylum Chordata; order Ceratodontiformes; family Protopteridae; genus Protopterus; species Protopterus annectens. The sequence continues at coordinate 1,120,351,619 of NC_056748.1, forward strand.
TAGTTCATGGTTTGACTCCCTCAGTTTTCATTTGTTTTCTATTTCACACTGCAAGTTACTTCACCAGATTATATCCTAGTCTACCTTTGAAACTTGTGTCCGGCAGGCTGCTAGTAAATGCATTATTCATTTGTCTTTTAAATTCCTGAAGCCTTCACATAGACGTTAACTAGTTCTTCACTACATGCTATTTGAGTATGAAATATAGCACCTCTCTTGTACTTTAATAGGTTGCCAGATGCATTTTCACTAAATTTGACTTTCATGGAAAGAGAAGTTTATTATTTATCATGCTAAGTCTATTTTCAGTGCAGACTATTTTGTTTAGAAATTGGCTGTTAGTATTTTTTCTGTAAAATATGAAATAAAAGTTTAAAATGAAATAAAAATCCCTTGATAGTTCTAACAGTAAATAAGAAAATATTTTACAAAACTGGCAAGTTTGAACAGTGTTTATGATAAATGGGGAGAGACAGCCACATAGTGGGATATTTGTATGACCAGTAAGGACCTAATTCACTGCCCTGCATAGAGCCTCATTTGTATATGATTCAGCTCCGCTATCTTTGGAGTTGTATGCTACAATAATGCAGCATTATTAGTTACTCAAGTAGGTCAGACCTGTACTGAGACATGACAGAATGAATAGCTATTTTTGATGATAGAGAAGACAGAGTGGTCAAAAATGTGATGTAGGCATCCTGGAACCATTAAGACCCCCCCAAAAAGTGGTACACTGTATGCAAAAATATTTCTTATTTTTGTTTGACTCATGGGTTGTTGAACAAATGCTGCTCCAGCATTTATATTATCTGTAAGTTTGCTTTATTCATTGCACTATAGAATTAATGAATTCATTAATAGGAATGGATTATGTGATATAGTCCAACCACGTTTTATTTTAGCAATCTATTTTTGCATTACCTTCTTTACAGCCTCCAGCAACTGCAAAGGAGTTGACTTTTGTTGTTATATAGTCTGCGTTAGGTATAGTGATGATCTGAAGAGTCTGATGTTGAGAATCCATTATTTGGTCATTGTTGCATATTCCAGTGTGACAATCGTCTCAAGACTTGACTGTGAAGGATTTCTGCATTTAGTTAAAAATGATTACAGTGGCAGCTTACAGGACTAGAGCTGCTTCCTCTTACAAGGGTGCATAGTCTGAGTCTTTCTATCATCATGTTCCTACTTTGTGACACTGAGCAAGTCACTTAACCAGACAGTGCTTTGGAGCAATTGTGAATTTGGGTTAAACTCCTTAATGGCCTGCAGGGCTGCAGGCCTAGTAATTATGAACTTGTTGTCATTTGCCAGCCATTCACGATTGCATATCTGATCTGGTTCAGAAAATATGGCAATATCACTAACGCATCGAATGTTTTAATGCAACATAGATAACTTATTATTCAAGGGCAGCAGCCAACACATGTGTACATAAAGCACTGAAATACACAGCTGTTGAGCACCAGCAGTCTCTGCATAATAATAGTTCTCTTTAACATGGAGTTATTCAGATTTCTTTTATGCCTGCAGGGATTGTGCATATTGACTGTAGTATGTTATCAAGTGGTTAATATTTCTTATGTTCATATAAACACTCTTCTATTTAAAATGTGTTTCATGTGGCTGAATCTTCAGGTATGATGCTGGTGATCTTTATACAGTTTCTTGTAGTTCATCCAAAGCTTCCAACAAAGTGCACATAATTTATTTCTTCATAACAATAGGGAGTATACACAGTCAACAAAGTGGCTATAACTGCTGGTGGGGATGGGTCTCTCTGTGGATGAAAGTACCTCATGCTGTTATCATTAGGTCATGACTCATTTTAAATCATTTTCAGTCTGGCTTTGTGGGAATAGTGTGTGTGTAAACTAATTGGAAAACGTTGGTTACTTAGTGTTTGTGTAAAACAAATGTGAAACATGTGACTTCATTATTAATTTTTTGATGCAGACATCAGTAAAGGATGCAGTCAGGTGTGTAGATATAATTGTTCAGTTTGGCAGATGTCCGTGGATAAAAATGACTGACCCCGCCGAGCTGATAAAAGTTAAAAAAAAGTCAGCCTGTCTTTGTAGAACTAGTGTGCATTTGTTAAAGCAAATTGGAGTACTTTACTGTGGCTTTTTATCAGATATGATGTGTACACAGTCAATAAAGTAGCTCCAGTTGTTGAGTACATATATAGATGGATTTAAGAACAGTCGTTTGAGTGGCCTTTTATGGTGGAAATGTTCTGAAATTGGTACTTCTGTCATTGGCGGATACATTTGTTTCACTGCTTACTAGAAAAAATAATCACAACTACAAATTTAAAACACACTCTAAAGAAATGTAATAAACAAATATATCACAGCAACGAAGCAACCAGGCAGTTCCTTGTTCTCCTTTTTCATAAATTTATTAAGGCAACGTCAAAATAGGTAAGCGCGATCGCTAATGAGCTTCTTCAGTCCATCTAACAAACATCAAAAGGCCTCTACATTTATAAAATTCATTAACCAATCAACCGCTTTAAAATTAAGCCTTAAAAATTTTCTGAATAATTAATTAGGGTTAGCTGTGATTGGTTAATGAATTTTGTAAATGTAGAGGCCTTTTGAGGTTTAAATGGTCTGAAGAAGCTCATTAGTGAACGTGCTTACCTATTTTGACGTTGCCTTAATACATTTATGAAAAAGGACAACAAGAAGCTGCCTGGTTGCTTTGTTGCTGTTTTTTGCTGTGGATTATTGTGTTTCATTCTTTTTTGCAACAAAGCTTTTATCCTGTAATGTACTTTTTGGTTTATTGTTTTATACATATTTTGTTCTGTACTCCACAGGAACATGGCAGAACAATGGAACACTGTGGTTGAATTGGACTACAGCCCTGACAAACAAGGAAGGGCTAGTACAAGTTTGCGACAAAGGTTTTCTCAATATCTTACGAAGGACAGGAACTTCCCATTACAATATGAGGTCAGTTCCCCTGATGACGAGACTGAATGTGCGTTCGAAGAGACTGAGCAGTTGCAGCAATGTATGGAGGAGTTGGAGCGTGATTTCTTGAAGTTAAAGCAGTTACAGGCGCAGCGGTATCATTTTGAACTATGCTTGGAAAAGATGATTGTTCCACGTGGGCTATGTGTTTTTAATACGCCCACACAAGCAGCGCAGTACCCGGAGTTGCTTGCACATTGGCAGCAACTCAATTTAGAGGTAAGCGTGAAGCATATGAATTAATAGACTTTTTTAGACCTGAAGAGAACAGACAGAGAAGCACTGAGAGCAAAACAAGAATATGTTGTGAATAAATATTCCACAAAAACTGCAAACCCTCTGTTTGAGAGTTTATTGGATGGTGTGGCGGTTTTTGAGCGAAAGCTCACGCAACAAAAAAGAATAAAGATATTAAGGGACATAAATGACTTTAAACTAGGTCACGTTTTTATGTGGCCTAGGAATGGACATCATGTTGAACAACCCAATAGAATGAACATTGTTTGTCTTTTCGGCTTTTCCCGGTTAGGGTTCGCCACAGCGGAACTCCGGTCTGCTAATGATTGGCAGTCGATTTTTATGGTGCCAACTTGCCAGCCCGATGCCCAACTTTCAGTGAAGGCACGCCCATTCACGCATGTCTTTCAGAGGCCACTTGACCATGGGGAGGACGTACAGACACCACACAGAAGGCACTCCAGCCGAGAATCGAACAGGAGAACCTCTTGCTGTGAGGCCACAATGCTACCACTCTACCACCATGAATGTATGGGGCAATAATAGTTTTGACTTTAATTCTGCTGATTCACAAAATGTAATTGAACATAGAATGAATGTCAATAATGCTACTGATGTTATAACCGCTGATATACAAAAATGTGAATAATAATAGAGTGAATGATGTTGGCACATTACCTTCTGCTGATAGTGTGGCTTCATTATCAACTGGTGATGCTGAAGGGGAATGTTTTAATGAAAATTTAGAAGTGCAACAGAAATGTAATAGTAATTTATATCACAATATTGTTGTTAATAAAGTTGTGAATAACACCACAATACAGGAGAGGGTTGTTAGACCTAAGGTTAATAAGGTGAATGGTCGAGAAGATGGAAGCCCTCTTAGTAACCTCTTTACAGAATAATAGCATGTTAGGACATCTTCCTTTAACCCTGCCGGTCAGACCAGTATATATATATACACACATACATATATAGATTTTTAAAGACTTTTTTAAGTTGTGATATTAATTAATTTTAATTGATTTTATGTTTTCTAAAGTGTGTATTTTTAGAGCACTTTAAAATGAAGCCTTAAAATTATTTTTGATTAATTAGGGTCAGCTGTGATTGGTTAATGAATTTTATAAATGCAGAGGCCTTTTGATGTTTGTTAGATGGTCTGAAGAAGCTCATTAGTGAAAGCTCTTACCTATTTTGACGTTGCCTTAATGAATTTATGAAAAAGCAGAACAAGGAACTGCCTTGGTTGCTTCGTTGCTGTTTTTTTACTGTGGATTATTGTGTTTCATACTTTTTTGCAACTAAGCATTTATCCTGTGGTGTACTTTTTGGTTTATTGTTTAATAAACAAATATAATTTAAAACAATCTGGAAGGCGAGTCAAAAATACATTCATTTATGCATGGCCTTAAAAATATGGGGGGCATGACTTGAAAACAGCTCAGGACCTATGACACAACTGATCTGCCACTTGCCAGATGCATTTTCAATGAATATGAGTTTCAAGGGAAGAGACGTTTGCTGTTGTCCAGTCCACGTCTGTTTTCGGTGTGAAACTGTTTGTTTAGCAAATGGTCATCAGTGTCTGTGCTCCAAAATTTGAAATTAAAGTTTCAAATTAAATCCAGATCTTTGTAATCATTGTAACAAGTAAAGAAAAAATACAGTCTGCAGACTGATATTGTTGAGCAGTGTTTATGGTAAATGGGGTGAGAAAGCCAAATAATAGAATATACTGGAAAGGTTGGAGGATACCTAGCACATTTCCCTGCCTTCAGCCCTGACTGACTATGGTCCAGCTCTGACTCCGACTATATGGATTACAGTGAACTCAGTACTGTTATTTGTTTCTAAGAAAATCAATAAGTTGGCAAACATGCTGTAAGATGGTATGAGACTCAGTGTGTTGACAGAAGATGGGAATGAGAAGAAAAAATGGGATGTTTAAACGATGGTATGTGGGTGATCATGAAGAATGGATGAGGGAAATTAGGGTACACATTGCAGCATGGAAGATGCCAATGAGAGAAGATGGCAAAAGGGCTTTATAAATGTGATGTGAGAATTTTTAGTACTATGGAGTGAACTAAAAATAATCATGAAAAATGATAAAAGAAGAGTTACTTTCAATTTATACGTGGGATGTAAACTGGAATACATTCATGGAAAGATTCAAGTAATACCTATTCTGAAATAAAACCAGTAAGCTGGAAGCCACTATAGGAGGGATTAGTGTTTATGTCAAGAAGAAACTATTGCCTAACTGCGTTTTGAATGTTCTTTATTAAATATTCTTTTTCCAGATTATTGATGAAAGAATAAAAATAAAGTGGATGAAAGAGGATACGGATAAACATTCTGTGTATGAGATGAGACATATAAGGGATGCATTACCTTTGTATACAGAGACTGGTGATTGGGGTACAAGATGTTTGACTAGTCTTCAAAAAAGTAAGATTTTTGTTTTTACTATTTATCATATAGTTTATAAAAATATTAGTTATATCTAATGAATAAAACATTGATTAAATAAACTATATTTCTTACTGAATGTAAAACACTGTATGGAAGAGAAGAACCTAATGTATTAGTTTAGGCATGGGTTACAAGTTTTCTTCTTTAACAATCTATTTTTTGTCATACATTTATGCTTTATTTATTTTATATTGACAATGACTTATCATTTTCTGATTTTCTTAGTCTTTCAAAGACTCTTTGGACTTCATATTAATACTATCAAGCTATGCCCATGTATTTGCCCACCCTTCTGCACCCCTTCTGCTTTACTTTAAAAGAATGTTCTTTAAGGGGTTCCTTTCTAGCTTAGCTTGGAACACTGATCAGCCTTCTGGCGCAAGAAGAAGCCTGTCCTTGACACAGATGTGGTCTGTCTTTGTGGTCTCTCCCATTATCTGTCTAGCAGTACTAGCTTATTATCTTATGTTTACTAACACTTCTATTATTGTAGTGGCTAATCCTCTCAATCCTGGGAATATTAACGTGAGTAGCATTTCTGAGAATGCTACCTTAAAAATACTATGAAATTAATGATTCCCAGTGGAATGAATGGGAAAGAGTAATCTAAACTAAAACTAAAAATAGTAGTAGTAAAAGAAAAAAAAAAAGAAACAAAGAACAATAAGTGCTGATCGTGGAAATAAGTGTAGAACTTGGCTAGGCTTGTAAGGGCCCTAGGGCCATTAGCCTAGTTCGTCCTATAATCTTACGAAAAAAACCTAAATCGAACTTTATATGATACATGAACTTTTACTGCATAAATATGCAAGTGTCAAGCTGAAAGGGTAATATTGAATGGTATCCTTTACAAACATCAGTGATGAATGCTGAAATGTTAACGTGGACCAAATGGCACCATGTATTTTTGTACTACAACATACGGGCATGAGACCAGAACATAATATCACAAAAGGCCTTCTTCAAGGAACAAATCTCAAGCTGACCTTCGAAGTATTAGATCTTAATCTATGGACCAAACTGCTACAAAACTTGGAAAGGCAATGGAAACTAATCTCTGCCATTGCTCAACTTGCAGTGATGGGAGCCTGGTTTAGGAAGAAATGAGACTAACAAATAGGGAAGGTGGTCTCTCTTCTTGTCTTGCATACATTCCTAATTACCTGCCTGCAGAAGGGATGTCCTAGTATTAAGTAAGGAGCACAACATCTAAAATGAGACAAGGTGTCAAATTGAGAATGATGAGTTACTTTGAGGGCACACATTTTTGTGGCCACTACACCATATACCACTTATTATAATCAATTCTTATGTCATCCCCTACTTTCTCTCTCAAGCAATGCATAAATCATTTGATCCAAAGATGAGTATTTTTCAGAAATAAGTTTATTACACACCATAATCTAGTCATGACAGTATTTGAGAACACAAAGCTTTAACTGTTGCTGTACAGCAGCTTTAATCTTTGCTTCAAGTGTAGCTCCTGCAAAGCTCAGTAAAGGAAGACAAAGCTTAGCACCTGTAAATGTATTTAAGGCTGTGGTAGTTTCATTGCAATAATTAATCCAAAGCGCCTCTCAACAACGATAACCAAAAAAGTAGAAATCCAGGAAAAATGTTTGGCTTGCCACAAGTTTATTACATAAAGTTCCACAAAGCACTAATCCCATTCCCATAAATCACAGAGCAAACTTTGAAGAAGGCAAAGGTTGCATTCTCTGAACATCACAAAATGCATTCACAAAGTTCATTGCTTACTGAAACACTGTTCTGATGTTACTTGCATTCAGTAATTCTTTTTTTTTTAACGACTGTCAGCTTAGGAGAAAAGGGAACACTTTTGTCAGCGATGATATATGCTGGAAGACCAAATCTATTTCCTGGTGATACATAAACTGTTTCAGCAGTCCAACATGCATTTCCTTAAATAGAATAAAAAAGCTCAAGAATTACAGATCTACAAACAGCTACTTAATAAGCAGCACTCAAGTTATCCATTCAATAAACTGTTACACCTACATCCAAACTTTTGTATGCAGTATCCATCCATTCTTATAAACATTCAAGTATTTGCTACCTATCCAAACAGCCAGCAATCTTCTAGCCACTTCTAAGGGTAACAGTGGTAGCATGTTGAACAAGATAGACCAGACTTTCTTATCCCAAGCAACATGTTACAGCTCATAACGTGGTATCACCAGGTATTCCCAACTACACAGAGATAAATCCCTTATAGATGTCCTAGGTCTATAAGGGAATTACTTTCCAGTGGGCCATGCCTAGAACATTTCCAGTGGAAGATTCCCATGGGGGGGGAATCCTCACTATGTTTCTGAAATTCCTGAACTGCCTGCTATGAACCCAGAACTCCAGTGGCTTTACTAAAAGATCTGAAAGCAATCCACTTTTTATGGAGTAAAAATCATGACATCTGATTTGGATTTTCATCCTAGCTTCTTCACACTCAGTGTGTCCCTTCAATTCATGCTGGACATCTCCAGCAGTTAAGGTTAATATGTTAACAGCATCTGCAAACAACAAAGATGTACACTAAGGGGACCATGATATCTTGTTCACGAAAACCAGAAAAGCAAAACACCAAGACACATTGTTGACAAAGTAATGTGCCAGCCCTGAACATATCTAACTTAAAGTCTGCTGATAAGGGGACCAAATAGCATACAGTATTGCCCCCCTGTGCTCTGTTTTGTGGTAGCACCTTCCATAAGTCATCGCAGGATCCATGGTTATACGTCTTTTTCAGGAGCACAAAGCACTTGTAGACAGTACTGGAAAACACCCACAAGCTGTCCGGTATTTGGACCAGGACAGAAGTTGACTGACTGTTCCATGCCACTCACTCAAATTAAAGCATTTCACCAAGATGCAAGGGTGATACTACTTGGGGAGGGGGATGCCATTTTCCTGCCATAAGACTGTTAGTTCCACAAAATCTGTAAGACAGTTCTTCAGTCTTGGCAGACCAGTATCGTAGCAGGGCACAGCTCAGCTACAGGTACAGTTATTTTAAGGAAAAGGTGAATAACTTCTACATTCACTTTCAAGGGAGCCTTCTTATTACAACATCTTAAATGTAAGTATTTCATTGCCTGAGTGATATTAAAGCATTGGGTCACAATTGTTCAGCACTTGACTCTATTACAGCACATAAATGTAAGTGTAGTTTAGTATCTTAAGTGAAACAAATTGTGATTCTAGATAATACAATTTTACAGAATGTCATAAATCACAAAAAATCTGTGTCAAACTATTTTTTTCTTCACAGAGGTTATGAGGTCTCTCTTTTCTTTTTAACTGTGTTGCCTGTTGGTTTGTTCTTATTGTTACACTGAGTATTTATTGTATCTAGTCTGGGTGTATGACCCTCTCCTGTTTTGTTCTCTGAACTGTCTCTAGGTCACATATATCATTAGTCACTTTACAACCTGGGACTAAACATTATTTATTTATTTATTTTACATTTGTTGACCGGGCTAGTCTAACTGGATACATGTCCATTTTCAGTAGAGGCCCGGGGAGAAAAGCTCCAAAAGGTGCAATAGTATCATGACTTACAATATATACAATAGCAGGAAGTTACATTAAATAAATGTAGAACAGGTATAAAAATGTATAGAGTTGGCTAGAGAAAAGAATAAAAAAAAAAAACACAAAACTTGAGATGACATATCATACAAAAGACAAATAAGCAAGATTTGTTCATTTTACATCAGATGGCAGGTTACACGCATACAAACTTATGCTTACTTACAGCAAGGTAGAGGATGAAAACTTTTAGAGTAAGTATCACTATGATAGAGCTGAGAAGAAGCTTACTTTAGTACATAGGTAGTGGTTATTATTCAAGTCATCACTAGTAGATAACGCAGGACAGAAATAGGGGAGAAATAAAGGGAGTGGGAGATGGGGGAAAAGTTAGCGATCAGGGTTAGAGCAGGGACATTGCCAGTGTGTTTTGAGGTGTTCCTTAAGATATTTTTTGAAGAGCAGTGTGGAAAAAAGACAAGAGAGCTCATTAGGAAGCTGGTTCCAGGGGTTTCCCACGGTGTTTGAAAATAACGAGTCTCCAGCCTTGTTGTTAGACTTGGTAGTGGAAACTAGAACCTTATTAGATGAGCGTAGTATTGCCAAGTTTTTGTATGGAGTAATTAGGTTGGTGAGGATTGGAGTATTCATAGGGTGGTAGAGAATCTTTTGGATGATAGTAAGTTGTTGATATAGAAGTTGGTTTGTACTTTTAACCATCTCAGCTAAGGCTGACACAGTGATGGGTTCTAAAAGGGGAGCCTGTGGCGAAACAGGCAATGTTATTATAGCTGGTTGCAAGTTTGCTCAGGTTAATTCTAGATAGATTGGTATAAATGGCAGAGGCATAAACCAAGGTAGAGATAAGGTGGGTCTGGGCAATGTTAGTTCTGGCTAATGGTGTGAGAAAGGTTTTGATTCTATAAAGGGAGCCTAGTTTACTGTTGACTAATTTTATAGTAGCATTAATATGATCATCAAAAGTTAAGGTGGTGGTCTATAGTAATTCCTAGGAGATGGGTTGTAGAGTCTGGGGATATGGTAGTTCCATTATTCAAGGTTACTGTGAAGTGACATTGTGGAGACTTGTGGGTAGGAGTAAAAAGCAATAGTTTCATTTTTTGGGGGTTCAGGAGGAGGCAATGTTGCTTAAACCAATTTTCAACATTATTAAATACTGTTTGGGTGAGGGACTGGAGTGAGGAAATGGAATTAGCAGAACAGATTAAGGTAGAATCATCTGCATATTGTATGCAGGTGGCATGTGGTATGTTAGCACTAAGATCATTGATAAAGATAGAAAAGAGAAGGGGACCTAATATAGAGCCTTGGGGTACTCCAATTTTACTTTAATTTGCTTAGAGTTTTTCTGGGTAGTACCTGATGGGGTGGGTGTTTTAGAGTTCCCTGGCTGAAGCAATTTGTTAATGCCTAACCAGACCTTTTGCGGTTTATGCTGGTGGGTTTGTTGTAGGTGATGGTAGAAGTTTTTTTTGTCAAGCAGAATTTCCTTTTTGGTAGAGTTTCGTAACTGTTTAAAGTACAGATGGTCTGCTGGGTTTTTTGAAGCTCTCCATTTGGCCCATATTTTATTATGTAGGAGCATCTTTTGCCTAGTTTCTTTAGTGAGCCATGGAGCAACTTTGGTCCTAATACGGGTAGAGCGCGAGAGGCCATGGTAATCAAGAATTTGTAGGAATTTAGTGTTGAAGTAAGATACCGCTTCATCCAGCTGAAGATGACACAGAGGTGACCAGTCATGTGCCTTAAGTTCATTTTGGAAGGTCTCTGGATTAAAGTGTTTTTTAGAGCATGAGGTTTTGAAAATATATGGATTGGGGTTATGGAGTTTTTCTTTAATTATGTAGGTTATTCCCATCAAATGTTGTGGTTTAATTAGAGTTATCGATGTGATACGAGGTGGAATAGTCCATAGTTCATACCCATGGTTCATTTTTTAAGAATAAAACTGCCTTTGTGAATAATAGCTTAATATGCTATATATACGCTGAGTGTCATTTTACAACCTGCATTACTCATCATGGAAGCTAAGGTGATCATATACTTCAGATGACAGAATACACAAAGCAATTTAGAGACCATGCATGATTATCATGCAAAAGAACAATATGGTCCTTTGTGTTTTATCAGTGGGAAACAAACTGCATTTCACATAGACTGAAGCTCTATTTATGCCCCCACTGTTAATTGATAGACTGCAGGTGTAACCTTTATTGTATTATATATTTCTACTTTTATTTCATGTTTTAAATTATTACATGACTATAGTTAATGTAATGTTCTAACAAGTGATATCATGGGATAATGTCATTGCACTCTCAAAACAACTTCTCCAAACTTTTAAAACACTGAATACCTCCCTTCAGCCCTTAACTCGCTCAGTGACCATGAAATGCAATGCATTTTTGTCACTCTGAAAATTGTGTCATACCTCATATGAGTGTGAGTGTGTGGGGGGGGGGGGTACTGTGCCTCTCTTCATTGCTTCACATTTCCAGATCTAATAATTCCAGTAGCAGAATTCATGCAAAAGTTCTCTTCTTGCACAGTGTGACTCTTGGAGTGCTCTGTATGGCTTCATGGCCTACCAATATTATACAGATGTGCAGGTAAATACCTATTCTTGGTAACATACACATTTAATTTCAAACAAATAAAAACACAAAGTATAACCACATAAGGTACTCCGCTTAGGAGAAGATTTTACAGCACAATCATCTTTTTTGTGTATAATATTCTTTATTAGATTCTAGCTGCTGGTACCTTCCTCCCTTGGGCCCATCCAAATCATCACCTTGATTGTTGGTTGTGATCACCATGTGCCACCCTCCCTCAGTGCATTTATCACCTTTTGCTCCTCCAGTGAGCTATGTAACACTGGTAGCTCACATCACCTTGTGAAGTAGTCACAGTCATGTCTGAAGAATGTTGTTTTTACCAGAAAACTGTAATTTTCCCTTTAGCTTGCTGCAAGAGACACACTGAGATCAGAAATGGACTATGACATCTGCAGAACGCTAAGAATGTGGGGCACGTCTGGATTGCTCAGAAAGAAGCTTCTACCCTCAGTTTTCTGATTAAGCCTTCATTCCTGAGAATATCTGACACAATGTAATGCTGTACACCATCAACATAAAGTAATATTTCCTGCAGCATCTTCCAGCAACCACTAGGAGGCAGTACTAGTACATCACTGTGTCTACCCACCACAAAGATGTGCCACCAATGGTACTATCTTTCCACAGTGTCTTGTTCTTCCGCCAGCCTGATCTTATCACTGAATTAGAACTGTCAATACTGCAGTCAGTCATACAACCTTGTGCTGGTGATCCATCCTTTAGGTGAGTCTTGGCTCACTAATATAACAAACAAGCTTCTAGTAATTATCAACTGGCCAAGCTGGCTTGATTTCTAAGCCATCAGAGGTGCACCTGCAAGAGGGCAACACCAGTTGCATGCATCCTGTTTATCTCGCATCAGCTGACATATGCCCCATATAAAAGTTGCTTTACACCATTCATTCTTCAGATTGTCATGCAAGAAAGTTATTAATTACACCCAAGACTTACGGCAATAATAAACAGCTGTAATACTGCAAGAATACTATAAATGAACAAAACATTAACAAGAAGAACTAAAATAAAATATAAGATATAAATCAAAAACCCAAAAAGGGGTATTACTCTGTGATATCCACAGGATTGCAGAATCAGTCCTTCACAGATCTAGTGCTAAAGTGTGCATATCATACAAATGTTCATTCTTCCTTCAAGGATAATTCTGAAGCAGATTTATAATAAAGGGGCAGAAACCTTTGATGTTAGTAGCACTAGCCTAGTGTGGTGGATTGCTAAGATAATATGCTGTAAAATACTGCAGTGCCAAAGCTTCCTAGGATGGGCATTCAGATTGTAATGTTTGGCAGTTGTGTGAACAGATGTGCAGGGCTCAACTTCCCATATGTTCCAGGCACAAATGTCAGTGCAATGCACTGTTATGTGGTCTGCCAAAACATTATCATAACTGGCATAATGGAATACAAAACTATGACTTAACTGCTTTGATAAGATTTATCTAGCTGTAGGACTATCTTGTCTCCAATTAATCTGGGAAACAACTAGCTAATTAGAATTTCGGATACCTAATTTATTTATATATGTTTTTACCTTTGTTTACCATGGAAGTCCAACTGGGTTTAGGTAAACCCTTTGTCAGTGGAGGCCAGGGAAGAAAAGCTCCTCAGATTTTTACAAAAACTATCAACATTACACACAGGATCATAGGCGGTTACTAGGCTAATGGCCCTGGGGCCCTTAGAAGCCTAGCCAAGAGTTTATATCCAAAAAGAAACCCCAGTCAGCACTTGTCGCCCTTGTCAATGAGGGACACAGGTGGAACCTCTGGGACAAATTTGTGGTTTCCCATCCACTCATCAAAGTTGAACTTCAAGAGGGTTAGCAAGGTACTCTGTTTGACATGCATAGGAAGTCTATTCCAGATACGAGGCATCCTCTGAGAGACAAACCCTTCTCTCCAGCAGGTTTTGTTGATGTTGCATATTACATTCAGGCCTTTCGAGTGAGTGATGCATGAGGAGATAGACTTACAGATGTGGAGCACCTGTAGTAGGGCAGGGATCGATGTTGCCTTGTAGCAGAGACAAAAATAACCTCTGAGAAATCTGTACGATACTGAGGAGAGTTTTACTGATTTGAACCTGTCCACACAGGACATGTGTTGAATTCTCTTTGTGAGGTATTTCTGTGGCCTTTCCAGTTGGTGCAGATGTTTGGAGAGGTACATACCAAATCGGATGTTATACTCAATTATTGTTCTAATGAGGAAGGAGCATAGAGAGGTAATAACCTCCTCTTTTTCTGGAAGCAATCCCTTTACTTATGAGATGAACCAAGTAAAAGGCTTTTCTGACCACTGCCGCTACATGATGGTCGAACGTGAGATTGTTGTCAACCTGAGTACCCATCCATCCTTCCACAACCCCTTTTCTCATTTTTGCACACGGGGTTGGGGTTTCACTTCAACAGTGACAATCATCTAGCACCAAGTTTCACACGGTCAGGTGGATAAGCCTTGCTGCTGTTGTTTTTCCATACCACACACTGACACCTATGGCCAATTCAGAGTGTGCAATCTACCTACTGTATGTCCTTGGAATGTGGAAGGAAATTAGAGCAGCTGAAGGAAAATAACACAAAGGGAGGACATGCAGACTCAGCACAGAAGTCACCCCAGACAAGAACTGAATACAGGACTTCTTGCTGTGATGTGACAACACTGTCTGCTGTTGCACTGAGCAGGAGGAGGATGTAGGCACAAAACACCTGCTTGCAACAAGAGAAATCATCATCACTCTTGATGCTCGACTTGATATCATCACCACTCTTGATGCTCGACTTGATATCATCACTCTTGATGCTCGACTCAATATCATCACTCTCTATGATCGGCTCGATATCATCACTCTCGATGATCGACTCGATATCATCACTCTCGATGATCGACTCGATATCATCACTCTCGATGATCGACTCGATATCATCACTCTCGATGCTTGACTTGATATCATCATCACTCTCGATGCTTGACTTGATATCATCATCACTCTCGATGCTTGACTTGATATCATCATCACTCTCGATGCTTGATTTGATATCATCATCACTCTCGATGCTCAACTCTCATCAATGAGAGGAAACAATGGTCTAGTGGGCTCTTGGTTGAAGGAAGAAAGAATGAGTCATAAGGTTTGCTAAACAGAAGCTTAAGGGCTATATAGGCGAGAGACCCCACCCCCCCAAAAATGAAAATGCTATCTCATGCACTTTGTATAGAATATCCCGGTGTTAAGGTAGGTGCCTGCCATTAAAAAAATGGCCGATATCTTCTGCACTCAGATTTTTCATCAATGCATCCATAATGATAGCATTACAAAGGAAGAATGCACTAGGAACTACCCATTTTCCCTATGTGGTAACCATCAAAATGTCAAGACCTGCTAGAGTGAGTCCTGAAATGTGGAGGCTGAATAGCTGAAAGTGCAGACTTAGATATGCAAAGTCTGGGATGCCATTTCTCGGAATATTCCCTTTTCTACGAGGTATGGTGATCTCAGAGGTGGTATTTATACATTCATGGGTGTATAGTGGCTTGCCCCCACATGGAGGGGTACAGCATGGGCCTGCCACCCCCACCCCGCAAAAGGAAGTTTCAAGGACAAGACTGATTTTTGATATTCACTCCTCTGTTGGTTTTCAGTCTTTTTTTGGCTTTTCAGCACGCGGCATTTCGACTGATGACATTTCAAAAGGTTGCTGCCCTGCATGGCTCAAGAGTGACTCCTTTGATGGACAGTTTTGTAGTTTTCTCATTTACTGTATAAACAGAATTCATTCACCTGGACACTGATGATGTTAATCAGAACTTCTTTTTCAGTGGCCACTAAGAAGCAGCTGTCGTGACTCCTTTCATGAGTACACCGTCACTAACAAGGATATACAGCTGCAACTTGAAATATTAGTAATTATCATGCAACAGAAGTACTTAAACACAATAAATAATACTAAGCCAGCTTCTTGAAAACTGCTCCAGTGCAGGCAAAATTGGTAGATCCCAGTACTTAAAAGGCTGATATCTTGTTGAGAGGCACCATAAGGGTTGAGTGCAATTTGCACAGTTTTACTTTTTTGTTAGAGTTATATTCTAAAGTGTAACACAATTTCTACAATGTACTTTTTCTAGCATCTAGAGTGTAGTTAATTCATTCACTCTGGTCAGGTAGGACTTGCAAAGACACAAGTGGTTCCATCTGTCTGTTGTCTCTCAGAGTGAACTGAAGATATCACACATTGAGTGGCTTTACTCAAGAATAATTAAAGGCAGTAGAATCACTTAAGCTCATGTCACAAAGTTGTTGTCCACTAGCCAGAAAAGCTATGGGTAAGTTGGCTTTTTCACAACATGGCCTGTTTCACATCATCCTTTGATCATCTGACAATTCTGATTAGAGCACTCAGCTATGCATCCAAAACTAAGAGTGATGTTTCTTCCTGTTTTGCTGCACAGGGGCAGATGACTAATGTCAATAGAAAACAGATGGGAACTCCTTGGCTGCATTTCACTCTGGAACATTAACAGGCTTCAGTACTTGGAGATGTAAAGGAAGTTATATAAAATTTCTAGTCACCCATACCAGTTTCTAATGACCAATCCCTTTTGACAAGTCATATTTCAGTTAATATTATGAAACTGTTAAAATAATTTTGGAACCTAAGTGCTGAAGAACTTTTTCAGCTGGGCCACTTAACATATCACGAGCAGAAGTGATATTTAAAACTTCAGATGATTTAAAAACAAATAATATAATCATAGTAAGTCATATTAGGGGGGTACACGACTCCTCTAAAGAAGCAGCTCACGCAGTAGCTGTATCTGATGATCTAGCTTGCATAAGGTGAGTTGTTATACCATCATAATAGTTTCATTCTGTGCATTCCTGTTTTACAATACACTTCCAGAAGTAATTTAGGTTTAGAGCTTCCATGTGATGATTGCTATATGCAGTAATACATGAATCCTGGCAGACGACTGACTGACTGACTGATGTTATCAGTAACTGGGGTGTGCCATAGTGCACAAATTCTGGCTACAGGACTTCTCACAGTTTTCTGAGCATTTACTGCAACATGTTATAATGCATGAATAAGGAATGCAGAGCATCTTAAGGATGGTATTTTTCCAATAGTAACTGCTATGTGTCACATTACAAGAACCTGGACTGCAGGGCATGTCAGATTGTGCCCCCTAGCAGTTACTGCTGTGTATCATGGTGGATAATCCAAGCTGGAAGGCATCTTACAGATGGTGTCCTTCAAGAAGTGACTGGCGTTTGTCATAAACCATGAATCCTGAATGCAAATGGCATGCCTCTAGCAGTGACTGATGTTCATCATGGTGCACAAACCATGAATCCATAAATACTGCACTTCTCAAAGATAGTGGTCTCATGACTATGTGCCATGATTCTTGAACTCTGAATGCAGAATTCCCCACACACATGCTGCCCTCTCAGTAGTAGCAGCTGTGCATAATGATATGAGAACCTTAATTGCATAGGTTCCCTCAAATGGTATTCTGTGAGCTATAACTGGTATGTAATATGGGGCATGAAGCACAATGGGGGTTGGCATAATGGTTACAGTGTGTACCTTACAAACAGTTTTGAATCCCAAATGGCTGGGCTTAAAATGGCCCACAAGGGAAGCTTGCCTAGTACTAACCTATGAACTATGAAGCAATACTTCTTGTTCATGGTTTCCTCCCAGCACTGTGTACCAAGATGCATGAACCATGGCTTCAAGGCTTCCCATAGGTAGTTAGTTTTCAGAGCTATAAATGGTACATGCCTTTGCACATGAACCCTGCCAGCAAGACATTTTAATAAGAGTTCCTTCCCAACAGTGACTGCTGTGTGCAATGGGCATGGTGATAGCAAGATGGCTCACAGATGGTGTTCTTCCATCACTGAGCTGTGTGTGTGTGTGTGTGTGTGCGCGCATGCGTGCCATGATGCATGAGCATTGTTAGCAAGCTATCTCTGCAATGATGTCCTCCCAGCTGTGATTGTTGTATGCCATGGTGCCTGAATCAATCCAGTAATTCATCTGTCTGATTGTGCTCCCCCATTTCTGACTGCTATGTGCCATGGGGTATGTCTCCTACTAGTAAGACCTCTGAGTAATGGTGCTCTCCCACTAGTGATTGCTGTTGGCCAAGTTGCATGCACTGTGATAACAAAACATCTCATTCATGGTGCCCTCCTAGCTGTGATTACTGAATGCCATTTGTATGAACCCAGACAAATTATGGTAATGCAACAGAGCCAGCCTCTAATCCAACATACAGCACTATCAACAGGACAACAAGATCTTTATTCCAGTGGTAATATTAAAAGTTGTCAATGCCCTAATCTCTGCCCTCTAACTAAAGTTATTGAAAAGAAAAACTCTAGAATCCATTGCAAAATATGCTATTCTTAATTAAAGGCAATGTGGCTTTTGGCCTAATTATGGCATGATTACAACCATGTACTCACTGGCTGAATAAACCCCCTCTAATATGGAGTAAAGTAAATTAATTGGTTCTACCTTCTTAGAACCTATAAAAGCCTTTATTACTACTGATAACTCCCTGCTGCTTCATAATCTCAGTGAATAGTGTCTCTGCTGATACCTTGATAACCTTCACACTACTCAGTCCCAGTAATTCATGTGTGTCTGGAACACTTTTGCAAGGGTATATCACAAGGGTCTGTGCTGTGTCTTCTGTATTTCTCTCTCTTTCCATGAATGATCTCCCAGGATATCCCACTATCAACCGTATTCTATATGCATATGATATGTTTCGCACAAAGGCTTACTACTAACTAAAAGTTTGTGGACCAGTACACTTATATGGTTAAATGTTAAATAAATATATATATAGATGTGCTTAATCATTAAAGAAGCTTCAAACCAAGCTATGAGGAATATTGCCCTTTACTGTTTGCTGACTACTTTGCTTAATATCTGTTGGTTCCTCTTAATAAATGTGTTTTTATTACATAAGCGACTCTTCTCTTGCTGATGACTTGAGGAAGCATTGACTCGTTATATCAGGAAATGAGAACTTTATTCATCCCTTTTTGCTCCTGGGTTTATTTAAAACACACCATCAAAATCTTTAATATACAAATACTTCAAAGAATGCATTATACTCTGTATGAAATGCAAAAGTTTAACAACTTGCACAAATTATTCAAAAATTGCTACCAGAAAGAATCTGAACATGTAAGAGATAAGCATAAAGCAGTCAAAGAGGGAGAGAGAATTTAGCACTTTAATTATTGTATACTCTTATATAACAAGCATTTGTTTTCCTGCTGCAACTCCAATCTTTCATTTTAAGAAATAACTAAGGTGCAGATTCTTTCATTCTTTTGAAAGATGACTATATCCACTTAAAATCTTCACTGACAAGTTCTGTCTGCTGTAAATGGGTTACTGATTCCTTCAGTTTATCATACATTGTCTTCATGAGCCTAAAGACCACCATTCATTTAGATGGGTGGGATAATGTAGCCCCTGTTAGCTCTTTTCTCAGTAGACAGAATATTGAGATAATCAATATTCCATCTTACTTCAGACCCTCAGGTCATTAGTATGTAACAAGAGAACTATTTAACACACTTATATAGGTCCATGTATTATCCGCAACTTACAGATGTTTTGTAAACCATCAAGATTTCTCAAACAATTGTACAGGTTGTGATGCCGATAGTTCATGAGCTGTTTCCAGAACAGTGGAAAATGCTTCAAGCAATTTTAAATTTTTTGGAAAAATTTTGAAAAGCTGGTAGGATTTTGTCCTTATCCTCAGAAGAACCATATGACCAGAGATAATTCTTTTTAGCTCTGTTCGGAAGTCCTTTAAGTCTAGCAAGAGTTTAGAAATTTCATTTTAAGTAAAACCAAACTGTTAATTTTTCTTAATCTATGTAGCAATATCTGTCATGATAACATCTAAAACCATAGTCTTATAATTTTTTTTAAATTAATCTCACTGTTCAAGGTAGGCCTGAGAACATGCTTGGATTATTAAAATCACAACGTGGAAATTAAATAAAAACTGTTTATTCATTATG
Organism: Protopterus annectens; assembly: GCF_019279795.1. Classification (NCBI taxonomy): domain Eukaryota; kingdom Metazoa; phylum Chordata; order Ceratodontiformes; family Protopteridae; genus Protopterus; species Protopterus annectens. Next base: position 1,120,371,587 of record NC_056748.1, read on the forward strand.
CAGAACAGTTCCTAGCATCTCAGGAAAAGACCTTCAAAGGGAGCTCAAACACCCCATATATAGATGAAATAACATGCTCAAATTACTTAGATTAATAAGTCAATAAAAACAGTACAAGCAATTGAAACAAAATTAATAGATCAAATTCATTCATTTCATACCAAGTCCCTTAGGTTCTAATCTGCCAAATTAAATTATTAACAGATTTTACGGGTCTATGACAAATCTTCGCACGCTCAAAATTTTGAACGTTACATGGTCAAGACCATACTTTGAAATTTTAAGTGTTCAAAGATTGACTTTCAATGGCGCCGTACAGTGCATATAGAGAGAATTTCCCTTTTCTGCACTGAAGTGCGGTCTTGGAGTTGGTATATATAAGTGGGGGGGTGCAGGGAGTTTTGTCCCCCTGCCTACGCTGTTAAAGTGTTTTTTTCTTTTTTTAGTTTTTTTTTATTTGATGTTCGAACATCCAAATGTTTAACATTTTGTCTCGACCATGTAATGTTCAACATTTTGGATGTTCGAACATTTGGCATACACCCAATTTTACTATATAAAGATGCTATATTTAAGATGTTTCCCTTTTCTAGACATTCATAACACTGCTGCAAAAACAAACTTGTGTTCCTACAGGATATGATTTATGATAATTGATATAATAAAATGCCAAATCACTACTTTCTTTATTATGTAAAATGTCATCCATATATGTTCCTGAATCCTAGTTTTAAACCTACTTTTAGTCACACCTGTACAGACCACATGGGTGTTTTACTGTATAAACTGCTTCACTTAAACATGAAAAGGAGTCATGAACATCCAATTGAATAGCAATAATATACAGACTTGGAATACTGAAAAAGGTAACTGCAAAAACAGGAATGCAGGCAAGAGGGCTTGAGGCACACACACAGTAGTAGTTTCCAAAGTGTATTCTTAAGACTTTGCTTCAAACAAACGATAAAAACAATAAAAAACAGTAACCATAAAGCGCTTTTCATCTCACCCCTTAGTGAGACTTCATCAGACAGTTGCAACAAAAATGTTTCAAACAGTATATACAAGTTCAAACCACATCAACTTCCTCCAAGCAAAAGGCAAACCCGCCCACAAGGTAAGCAGGAAAGAACAATTAACCCATTATATGCTTCTTTAAAAATCCAGCTTCTTGTAAAACAAGTATGTATGCAGTAAATATATTTGTATATGTGTAAATATAAATATAGCTCATCAGTTCGAAAACACTCTTAAAAGACCTTTTAAAAGTATATTCAGAAATATTTAAAAACCATGCTAACATTAAAACCAATAGTTAAGGTAACAGTAAAAAGTGAGAAGTCAAGAATGAAGTGTAAAATTGAAAACAGTATAACAAAAAATACTTTACCACTGTGTGAAAAAGTATTAAAATCTTAAATAACTTTCAATAGTAGTTAATAATGACAGTTCTAAAGTAGGATGAAGAAATATATAACAAGAAATATATAACAAAACACTTATATTAGCCCCATGTTGTCTGAATTTAAACCATCAAGCTAAAAAGCTATAAAGACTGGAGCAGAGAAAACCATCCTGTAAAGGACGTCCGGTGAATATGATAAAAGATGAAATAAGAGTGCACACATTCACATAAACAACTCTAAATGCAGACACATTCATGTGTAGATAACAACTAAGTGAATGTGAATAACCATGTATATGTATAAACGTGTATATACCTAACTGAACAAATAAGTACATTTTTGACTATGTAGATAAATATTTAACATACCCTGTTTAAGAAAAATATGAAAGGCCGAAGTGAATAGGGTATATATTCACCTCATTAAACTCTTTAGTTTAAGGATGCAAGATATGGAAGAAACTTTATTTATTTATTTTATTTATTTATTTATTTTACATTTGTTGACCGGGCTAGTCTGGCTGGATACATGTCCATTTTCAGCAGAGGCCCGAGGAGAAAAGCTCCACTATAACTGGTACATTACATAAAAAACATTACTATACGATACAACTTATAAGGATTGATGAACTAATTGAATGTAGGATATTAACAATACAGAAACATATTTACAGAATTGTACAGTTCTTGAATTACATCATTTTTACAGAATATGTATAATACTTAAAATACTAAATACTGAGTAGAAATTCCTAATCCCATGTTATTAGGAGAAGCAGGAGTAGTAAGTTTTGAAAAGAAAGGAAGAAAGAGGCAGCACATACAAAGGTCTATACTATATAGTATTGACAGCTAAGATAATACATTTGTGCCAGGGCACCAGTTCTAAGAAATAGAATTGCATGGCAGGGAGCAAAGTGTGAGTGTAAGTGAGAGGGTAGATGACAGGATCCAGAGGTGTATTGAGTAAAGAGAAAAGATGTTATAGGAAAAGTAATATCTAAGTGGATATAAGGTGAGCTACAGAGGAGGAGTGATACAAGTAGTAGAGACAAGCAGAGAAAGTAGAGGAGGGAGTTGTAGAGAGAGTTGGGCACTAAAGTCAGTCAGGATTAGAACAAGGGCATAGCCAGTTGGATTTGAAATGGTGCCTTAGTTGTTTCTTAAAGTTTTGATGAGCCTAGGGAGGTCAGTTCTATGGGAAGTTTATTCCAGTAAGAGCCAACAACATTTGTAAACAAGGAGTCGCCAGCTTTATTGTGTGATTTGAGAGTAGTGACTAGCAGTTTGTTTGCTGAGCAGAGGGAAGTAAGATTCCTGTAAGGGGTGACAAGGTTATTAAGTATTGGTGTATTATTAGGGTAATGGAGAATTTTATAGGTGATAACTAACTGGTGCAGGAGAATTAGATTTTGAAGTTCAAGCCAGCTGAGTTTTTTGAGATTATCACAATGATGGGTACGAAATGGGGAACCTGTGGCAAATCTGGCAATGTTATGGTAGGTTGTGGCAAGTTTCTGAAGGTTTGATTTTGAAAGGTTGATAAAGGATGGAGAGGCATACAGTAATGTAGAGATGAGATGTGTTTGGGCTAGAGACACCCTGCTAGTCGGTGTAAGAAAGGGCTTAAGTCTATAGAGGGCACCTATCTTTTTATTTACAGCTTTGATGGTTAGGTTAATGTGGGAATCAAAGTTCAGTTGATTATCTATTGTAAAACCTAGCAGTTTAGTTGAAAGGTCAGGTGTAATGATAGTGCCATTATCAGAAACAATAGAGAAGGAGAAGGGGGTAGACTTAGGGGTAGGTGAGAAAAGTAATAATTTGGTTTTTTTGGGATTGAGGAGGAGACAGATATGTTGGAACCATTTTTCTTCATTCAGTCCTGGTGGGTAGCAGGCCCTAGTACTAAGTTGCCATATTAATTCCAGTTTTTCTAGGAATAACGAACTAGGGCCACCCTTCCATCACTCGTAACCTGGTCAGTCACTCTAAATTTAAAAGTGTGTAATGGGAAAGCACTCACATTGTCTAGCCAGGGCATTTTCCTGCTTTGATGTTCTGATGCTGTAAAGGCATTCGTAAACCCTTTCTGATGCTGTAAAGGTGTTCGTAAACCCTTTCTGATGCTGTAAAGGTGTTCGTAAACCCTTTCTGATGCTGTAAAGGTGTTCGTAAACCCTTTCTGATGCTGTAAAGGTGTTCGTAAACCCTTTCTGATGCTGTAAAGGTGTCCGTAAACCCTTTCTGATGCTGTAAAGGTGTTCGTAAACCCTTTCTGATGCTGTAAAGGCATTCGTAAACCCTTTCTGATGCTGTAAAGGTGTTCGTAAACCCTTTCTGATGCTGTAAAGGCATTCGTAAACCCTTTCTGATGCTGTAAAGGTGTTCGTAAACCCTTTCTGATGCTGTAAAGGTGTTCGTAAACCCTTTCTGATGCTGTAAAGGTGTCCGTAAACCCTTTCTGATGCTGTAAAGGTGTTCGTAAACCCTTTCTGATGCTGTAAAGGCATTCGTAAACCCTTTCTGATGCTGTAAAGGTGTTCGTAAACCCTTTCTGATGCTGTAAAGGCATTCGTAAACCCTTTCTGATGCTGTAAAGGTGTTCGTAAACCCTTTCTGATGCTGTAAAGGTGTTCGTAAACCCTTTCTGATGCTGTAAAGGTGTTCGTAAACCCTTTCTGATGCTGTAAAGGTGTTCGTAAACCCTTTCTGATGCTGTAAAGGTGTTCGTAAACCCTTTCTGATGCTGTAAAGGTGTTCGTAAACCCTTTCTGATGCTGTAAAGGTGTTCGTAAACCCTTTCTGATGCTGTAAAGGTGTTCGTAAACCCTTTCTTTTAGTTTCCTGTCCGACTTCCCAATATAAAAAGCTGAGCAGGCTTGGCATTGGGCCAAACAGACTATACTTTTAGTATTACAGTAAAATTTTCCCTTTGACGCATAAGGCACTCCTCTGATCGAGAAGTTGACCCCAATCTCCATGAAGGGGCATAGGGGGCGCATGCTACACTTTATCATCCCGTTCCTCTTGCTTCCTAAACTGTCTTCCTTCCTAGTCTGTAATATGCTTTTTAAATTCCTACCACATCTAAAAACTACTCTAGTGGGGTCCTTCAATTTAGCATATAAATTGTGGTCATGGACTATTAAATCCCAGTTCTTATTAATTATGTCTTTGATATCATAACTATTGCTACTAAAAGTAGTAATAAAAGTGGACCCTATTAAAGGAGCATCATCATGAACCATCCAAACTTAATTGATTTCCATTTGTTCCTCATTAATTTTAACCCCCAGTATAGGTTGGTACATGCCCCTATGCCTCTTGTTTTGTACTTCTCTTACCAGTTCCCTAACCATGAGCTATATTTATATTTACACATATACAAATATATTTACTGCATACATACTTGTTGTACAAGAAGCTGGATTTTTAAAGAAGCACACAGTGGGTTAATTGTTCTTTCCTGCTTACCTTGGGGGCGGGTTTGCCTTTTGCTTGGAGGAAGTTGATGTGGTTTGAACTTGTATATACTGTTTGAAACATTCTTGTTGCAACTGTCTGATGAAGTCTCACTAAGGGGTGAGATGAAAAACGCTTTATGGTTACTGTTTTTTATTGTTTTTATTGTTTGGTTGAATAGCAATAATATGTCAGAAACATGGTACTAAATGTTGGTAGATAGTACAACCCCCTCAATTAGTAGTACCCTAGGTTTGCATAGACTTTCCTACTTTCACAATAGGACTTTAAAAAAACTAGGCAAACTTAGGCTGTTGTGTCTCTCGGCTTTTCCCGGTTAGGGGTTGCCACAGCAGAACTCCAGTCCGCTAATGATTGGCAGTAGATTTTTACATGCCGTGTTGCCAGCCCTGACACACAACCTTCAACGAAGGTACGCCCATTCATGCATGTCTCCAGACAGAAGACGCTCTAACTGAGAATCGAACAGGACATCTTACTGTGAGGCGACAACGCTACCGCAGCACCACCACCGCAGATAGGCAAACTTAGGTATGCAATCAAAAATATTTTTATAAATCTTTATCCTCACTCAAATATCTCAGTCCTTTTAAAACTGCTGTTTTTGCATGGACATACATAGTACATCATATTCCAGCATACAATATAATAGATTTAACCATATTCACATTCATTAACACAGTCTTCTTTATACTGACACACATTATTTGTGAATAAAGTAGTCATGTCCATTTGATTAACACAATAAGAAGCAAACTCTCAAAGCTTCAGATTCCTTCCTCTGCATCATACCTCTCAAATGTCCAGATTCACCAAACATGCTACCTTACTGGCATTCGGGTAGATTCCCAATTTACCTAATCTGGGAGGAGGAAGAATAAGGGCCAAAAGCTCCTGGAGATTAGTTTAACTGTAGCCTGCTCTGGATCTTGAAAAAGCATCCACTTTGCAGAGCTTCATTAATGTATGGTCCAAGGACCAAGTCACTGCCCCTAGAATACTTCTACAGTCGCACCCCTTTCCAAAATGCTACTGAAGAGGAAAAGGCTCTAATGGAATGTGCCTTTACCTTTCCTGGTTTCTCCCTCCCATGATGGGTGTAACAAAACACAGTACCAGAGGATAAATAAAATGAAACGGTTTGCTTACAGACAACTTGCCCTTTCTTTGCTTCACAGAAAGAAATAAAAAGCCTTTCCGTCTTCCTAAATGACTTTGTTATATCAAGGTAGTACCTGAGCTGCCAATGCATATCCAATGTATGAGGAATCCTAGCTCCCTTATTCTTAGGTTCTGGAAAGAACACGGGAGGACTGATGGACTGATTATGAGCAAACACTGAAAGCACCTTTGGTATGAAAGAGGATTAGTCTGCAACACAACCACTTCCTTGAGGAAATCGAGGTAAGCGTGCCCACCATGAACTTGCAGCTCAGTAGCTCCCCCTAGCAGGTGTCATAGCAATAAGCAAAACAGTGTTACATGTCAAGAATTTAAGGTCAGCATGAGCTGATGGTTTAAAAGGTGCACAGTCAGTTTTTCTGGAACATAACCAAGACCCCAAGGAGGAGGGATTTATTTGTGAGGGAGTCTAATATGCAACATAACCTGTTTTACTGGAAAAGAAGAAAGAGGGGGATCCATAGACAGACAAGTAGAGATGGCTACTAAATTCACCCTAATGAACACATACAATAAGTCATCCTGTAGTAGCTCACGCAAATATTTTAAAACCAGGGAGGTATAAACCTCAAAGGATCCCCAGTCCCATCTAGGCACCACTTACAAAACCTTATCTATTTATAAACATAAGATTTTATAGTAGCAGGTTTTCTCACCTCCTTTAAAACCTGCTGCACATCCTCATGAAAGAGCTGTCTACAGGAATTAAAAATTGAATCTTCCAGTTTCTTAAATTAATTTTTTCTGAACTGGGGTGAACCACTTACCCCTGAGAATATGTGAGCAAATCCAGAGTGTGAGGGAGTTTGTGGAAAATGCCCTTGGACTATACCACTAGAAGGGAGAGCCAAGATTGTCTGGACCAATAGGCTTTCACCACGATGATCTTTGGCATTTTTACCTAAACTTTCAGAAGTACTTTCTGAATCAGAGGAAAGAGCAGAAATGCATAAAGGAACATCCAAGTCCAAGGACCCAAAAACGCATCTGTTCTCAAAGAATGGTTGCAAGGATGACTGGAACAGAATTTCTGTAGTTGTCTGCTTTGTAAGGAGACAAACAGTTCTACTTAAGGCATTCCCCACATCTGGATTAGATCCCAGACCACCACTGTTTTGAGTTTCCACTCATCTGGGTCTGCCCAGGATCTGCTTAATCTGACTGCCACAATGTTCAGCTCTGATGGGATGTAAGAAGCCTGAAGAGTTAGAGAATACTGAGACGGCAACACATAGGCCATCATTGCCAACTGGCACAGAGGAGAAGATATCTCAACTCCCTGTTGGTCGAGATACCACATAACTGAGGTGTAGTCCATAATCACCTAGAGGGGACTTGGAGTTCAAAGGTGATGGAAAATCTTTATGACATAAATCACTGCAAACACCTTCTTGATACTGATGTGCTTCTGTACATCTTTGAGGCTTCAAGCAGCTTTCACATGATTCTCCATTGACACAGCTCGGCATGCAAAATCAGGTGAATCTGTCTGAACAGATTGTACCAAAATCACAGGGGAGAACAGAAGTCCTGGAATGATGCTAAACTGTTCTCTCTACCACTGTAATTCTTGTCTGATGAAAAGAAGCACTGGCAACTAGTTTTCCAGGGAATACAGGTGCTTTATACAACAATTTCAGATATACAATTTATTTTTTCTCATGTGAAGACAAGCCAGTGGTATCATGGGAATTATGGAAACCATCAGTCCGAGAATTTTTAGGAATTCTCAAGTTGGAGTGAAACTCCTCCCAACAAAACACAAAGAAACTTTGAGCACTCCTCCAAGTAAAAGCAAGCCAATTACTATGTGCTCTCTTCACACAAAATTAGTAACCATGAGGGAGGGAACATAAAGTGTGTGAGGGATGGAAGCTTCAACCATGTAAAAATGCACCAGCCAAAGCAGGCTTTTTATACAGTCTCAATTAGACACCCAGGTATTTATAACTTGACAATGTCAATCAAATCCCAAAAAAAATTAACCTTAAACTAATTTCAAATTAATATAAAATGTTTTAAAATACAGCTTTACAGATAAATATTAAATCATCTATATACAGAAAATATGCAACAACTTTTTGTGCAAAAAATTCCAAATATAGCACAACTTCTTCAGGAAAGCCCATAAACAAATTGCCATATAATGGTACAAACCAGGGTTCTGTGCTATTCATCTGATAATAATGCTCATCATCAAAAACAAAACAAATATATATCAGACAAAAATTAGTTATTTCTAAAATAAAATAAAAAGAAGAAACACCAAAGCATCTTTGCAAGACTTGCATCCGAAATCTAAGTTCAATATTCATGCATTTTGGGGTCCAGTTATAGTTACTCAATTTCGCTAATAGCATGGAGAAGTCTCTAATTTAAGCTAACAAATTTAGGATATTACGGAATACTATTATATTATAAAATATCCCCAGAGCTTCAAGAAAATGTTCACATCCTGAGACTATAGATCTCCCTGGTGGGTTAGCACAATTTTTCTTTTTTTGGACCAAGAAGTTTTTTTTATTTTTCATCAAAAGGGTAACAAGTAATCAAATATAATAAACTTAAACTATAAATATTATAGCAGGTTCTTAACAAAATTAACAATCTAAATTATGTACTATTATTTATAAAGGCCTGATGTTAGATATTAAATATAGTACTTTTCTTAGCTTTTATAATCATCATGGCATTAATAATAGTGTTTCCCAAATACAGATCAGTAAGTGAAATTACTTTAATCCAAGGATTTTTGGTGAATGTATAAGGATAAATTCTTAATTCTTTTACTTTAGTATTTTTGATTGCTGTTTCTTTTACGAACATGAGTAAATCTTCATATGATGGAGATTCAGATGTTTTCAATTTCCTTGTAATATTCTTTCTTGCAACAGCCATAATGGACCAAAATAATAATATAATTTACATTCCTCAGATTATTTTTGTCTATTACATTAAATATCAAAAACTTTGATCAAGAAAAGTTATCAGAAAATAATGTTTGCAGAAATTCTTCTATTCTGAACCAAAATAAAAACAAGAAAGGACATTCATAAAATATGAACCCAATTATTATTTTTTGAACATCTCCACCGCAACATGAAATAGTGTCATTTTAGTAATTTTATTAGGAGTTGGGTAAGTCATATGTAGAAATTTCCACATAAAAATATGCAAGGTTTGACACCATGAAGTATGTTTAACAGACGATAACTGTTATTTATTATGAGAATTAAACTGTATTGCATTACCCAAGTAATGTGGTTCCAGTATCTTACATTTAAATTAGGTTTGCATTAAACCAATATTTTATAAAGTTTAGAAATTAAGTTGTCTATTCTTTTATTACATATAATTTCATATAACATAAAAAGAGCTTGGGTTCCTGTTTATGAGTCTGAAATAGATATGCATAAATAATTTGTATACGTTTTCAAGTTAGGTATTAATAACCAATCCTGGGTGTTTAAGTTAAATTCTGAAGTGAGATGTTGGATTTCTTTAGGTCTCAGATCTTTAATACAATGGTACTCAACAAACTCAAAGAATAAAAAGTAACCAAATACTAATAAAAGTAAAAAGAATCCAGGCCACCTTATTGAGGTAAAACAGTCTTTATAACAAAACAACAATTCCAAATATGAGCGCTTTTGTCTACAAGCTAGACTTCATCAGATAAGATCTTATCTGATGAAGTCTAGCTTGTAGATGAAAGCGCTCATATTTGGAATTGTCGTTGTGTTATAAAGACTGTTTTACCTCAATAAGGTGGCCTGGATTCTTTAATACATGGTATCAACAACCCAACCCCTTAGTTTTCCAGGGTTATGATAAGTGAACATTAATTTTACTATGAGCATTTTTGTAATGTTGAATGATATAAGAGACTCAAACCAAACTTTTATATCAATTTTAGAATAAATCAAATCTTTGAAAAATGTTAATAAATTTAAATATTCTGAATCTCTACAACAGATTAATTTATATTGTATAATATTACAGAGATAATGTCAAAATAAATTGAATTAGGTAGAGTATATTTATATAATTTATTATTTTGATTATCAAGAAGATTTAAATGTTTAGTTGTGGTTAACAACATTTGTGCATCTTGGGTAAAGAGTAAAAGGTAGAAAAACAGGATGACATGATGCAAGATGTGTTTTACTTTTATTATATAAAAAAAATCAATCTAGAATATTTATCAATCCACATTGTATACTGTTCTTGTACATTCAGATGCTGCACTGCATATACTTGTGTATAAGTGACCCAATCCAAAAGATGATCATAACATAACCATAAATACTGTGGGTAATACATTATTACTACAGAATCACCCTTATCATCCAGTTTGAAAACATGTTCTCTATCTCTCTATCAATAGACACATTTTTTAAAACATCCCATTCTTCATAATTAAATAACTTACGTATCAAAAATATATTTCACATCATCTAAAACAATAATAAAACATATGTTAACAGACTTATTTAATATGCTCTAGAGAGAAGAGGAATAAAGGTCAGCAGGACTAAGACAGAATATATGTGTGTGAATGAGAGGGAGGATAGAGGAATGGTGAGGATGCAAGGAGTAGAGGTGGTGAAGGTGGATGAGTTTAAATACTTGGGATCAATAGTTCAGAGTAATGGTTAGTGTGGAAGAGAGGTGAAGAAGAGAGTACAGGCAGGATGGAGTGGGTGGAGAAGAGTGTCAGGAGTGATTTGTGACAGACGAGTACCAGTAAGAGTAAAAGGGTAGTGAGACCAGCTATGTCATATGGGTTGGAGACAGTGGCATTGACAAAAAGGCAGGAGTTAGAGATGGATGTGGCAGAGTTAAAGATGTTAAGATTTACACTGGGTGTGACAAGGGTGGACAGGATTAGGAACAAGTATATTAGAGGGTCAGCCCAGGTTGGAAGGTTTGGAGACAAAGCCAGAGAGACAGGATTATGTTGGTTTGGACATATGCTGAGGAGCGATGCTGAGTATATTGGGAAAAAGATGCTAAGGATGAATCTACCAGGTAACAGGAAAAGAGGAAGGCCTAAGATAAGGTTTATGGATGTGGTGAGAGAGGACATGCAGGTAGTTGGTGTGACAGAGCAAGATGCAGAGGACAGGAAGAAATGGAAACAGATGATCCGCTGTGGCAACCCCCTAACAGGAACAGCAGAAAGAAGATGTTTGGTATATAAAAACTTATGAAGACAAAGACCAAAGTTTCAACCAAGTTATGTCCATGGTCATAAGAAAGTCCTTTTGTATTGCACAGTTTGTAAACAATGGATTATGCCAGAACTAGCGATATTATTGTCCCCCTTTACTTAACCCTCATTAGGCCAGTCATAGAATATGATGCCCCCTTTGGCATGCATTTGTCCAGTCACATGCAACAACTGGAATGTACACAAAGATACCTTACTGAAAGGATACAACGCCTAAACAATATGTTTTACATGGATTGATTCAAAATTGATTCTACAGACTGCTAAGATGTGACCTGTGTCTGCCACACAATGCATCCTACATTTTCTATACATCAACAAGTCAAATGACATCAGAAAATACTCTGTCTAGGGATCTAAACCTGTTCTGAAACATCAACAGAATGATTTGGAGGAACAGATATATCTCACAGAGGATTGTCCTTCTCTGGAGCAAACTCTCCATGAATGTAAAATAAAGCTCATACCTGTCCATATTCAAGAGAAACTTGGATCTATGGATGGGAAACAAGAACATTTACCACATGACTGCCCCCTGTACTACTAATGGACAGAGACCACTCCTAAATGCTTTTCCCCATGCATGTACCCCCTCAAATTAGCTGTGGCATGATCCCAGTTATTCTCACTGTGTATTATTACTATTGACAATGGAATGGGTAAGGCCAAGTGATCCTGAAGTGGTATAGGTTAATTAGAACATCAAAAGGGAAGTTGGCATGGCTTAAAAAGTCCTGCAAGGGCAGCTAGCATTGTACTTATGAATGAGCCTATGAAGGAGAAAAACATAAATGCTTTGCTCTTTCCTGTTCATTAAACTGTACCTTTTTATTTCCACCATTTATTTCAGTTTCCATAACAGCTATGGATCTCACTCTCCTATTTCCTATTCTTTTCAACCCACTTTCCCTCTGAAAGTCATGTTTTACATGAAGTTCATTAATTACTACTAGAATTTGCTGAACAACCTGGCCTTCGTACACTCTTTTCATATAAATTGATACCATCATAAGGTGTCATTAGAGAAAATGAAGAGGAAGACGGAACACTTGGACTGTTTGAAACTTCCAAACCGCAGCTTCTCTGCTCGAATTTCTCTTCTGCTGATACTGATGTTGATTACCATGTGATTTGGATTGGCCATTCACATTATATTGTCTTTTTAAATCTTTTTTTTTTTTTTAAAGTAAAATGCATAATTACTTTCATAATCATTAAAATCTCATTGAAGATTGTTCTTTTTTCTATGAGTTACTTCTGCTTCTTCTTTTTAAGATTTTTGTGAATATGCGAAATGTTGTCATCAAATACACCTTTTGACACCTGTACTAAGTTTCAAGACCAGTCTTTATTTCATCTGCAAGCTGTCTTTGTCTTCTTACATCTCGTTCAGTCAGAATATTAACCCACTCAGTTATGCATTGGTAGGTTGCATCAACCCATCTCTTCTTATAAGTTTCATCAAATTCATTGTCTTGAATTGGAAAATGTGGTTATTTACACATATGCAACCCTTTTGGCATTACATTTAATTTTATATACTTCTTCAAAGAAAGAACACTATAATGTTCCTTAGTCTCTCCGATTCTGCAAACAGACTTTGCACTAACATCGAAAAATCTTCCAAATGTTTTGATTTAAATGATGCAAATGGATTTCTTACAGCAACAGATGATTAGCCTACAAGAATATACCAGAAATAGATTTTTCACCTCCATTAATTACATTTGTAGTATTACAGCTTTCAATAAACTCTTCCATACTTCTCCGCACAACTTCACCATTATATTTCTGTAAAACCATTGTTTGAACTTCTTGTAAAACTTCTTTCATATTGCTATAATATGCTTATATTCCTTGGTAGATATATTTATCTAGATGTCACTGTGCACTGGTTAGGTAAGCTTAGTGCTCAATCCCTGAACAGGCAGGTTCAGTTGCCCAATTGCAGGCCAGATAGTTACCAAATGAGCTAGATGCACGTCACCTTCGCACTTTTCCTCCTCTTCTCCTTGCATAATACTTCTTTCATTGTCTTTGCCTATTCTTCATTGCACGTGGCATTTTTTCTTATCCTGCAGCGTTATATGACAGGAACCATTTTCTTACATCACACTGTGAGAAGTGTTTTACACTGTGAGACTGCCTTTATTGTTTTTTCCTGTTCACCGGGGAACTTTTATTTTGTTATTTGTTTTTGTTATTGGTTTGCCTACTGTTTCCCGTTCCATTCATCTTTCTGTTAATTTTTTCTTATCCTCATAGCCGTTTAGGAGCCAAAACTGATCCAGTAGGAGTCCCAAAGCATAATTCCCCAACAAAAAGACGGAAAGTTCAAACTTATGTGAAAACAAGAATTGTGCAACTGTAAATGACTCTGATTCACTTGGTACAAACCATTTTTGCAGTGTGCAAGAGCAGCCCCCACTTTCACTTACATATATATACGTTTGCTACAGTTGGTCAAGCTTATCGAATAGGAAAAAAGCCAGTATATATGACTGAAAGGCAGAGAATTGCATGTACTGACATATTTTCTGTGAGAAATTGTGGTACAGTGGGGATCAGAGACTTTACCCTTTCTCCACTGTATTGTGATCTCTGAGTTGGTATGTATAATTAGCAGGGGCTGTGGGGTGCACAGGGGAGCTTGGTCCCTGCAAAAATATGTTTATAACATGTTTTGGTTTAGATCTGCTGGTTGTCAACCATTTTTGTTACATTTGCCATTTGACAATGTGTGTGTATATATATATATATATATATAAAATGTATGCAAAGACCAACAATTCATCAATACTTTAATTCATTAAATGGCAACTGATTGAACAAAAATCAGCAGTTGATCAAAAAAGTCAAAACTAAAGAGCAAGTATTTTTTGCAGGGGACAAGAAGCCTTGCACACCATATACCCTCTGCTAATTACAGCATTATAGTGAGGAAATGGTAAATTCCCCAATCTCCACTAGACCACAGTCTTGCACAGTACAATTGCTGGCATGTTTGATCAGCTGATTTTCAGTCAGCTCTGCAGGCAGTTTTCCAGGTTTGGCAATCTGCTGTTTGACAACTTGTAAGCAACTCTATATATATATATATATATATATATATATATATATATATATATATATATATATATTTATCGGGGTAGTGGTGCTGCAGTAGCATTGTTGCCTCACAGTAAGACGTTGTTCCGTTCAATTCTCAGCTAGAGCATTTTCTGTGTGGAGGCATGCGTGAATGGGCGTGCCTTCATTGAAGGTTGTGCGTCAGGTCTGGTAACTCGGCACGTAAAAATCCACTACCAAACATTAACGGACCGGAGTTCTGCTGTGGCGACCCCTAACCCCATAAGTCAAAAGACACAACATATATATATATATATATATATATATATATATAGATATATATATATATATATATATATATAGATATAGATGTACACATGCACACATATCCATCCATACATACATACACACACACATATACATACACATCCATCCATCCTCAACCTCTTTTTCCAATTTTGCCCATGGGTTTGTGGTATTACTTTAACAGTGACAGTCATTTCAGGCCAAAGTTTACACCAACGACTGGCTAGTCCTACCATGGTAGATCATCCGTACCACTCACTTGCACATGGGCAGACACACACACACACACATATATAAAAATAGATATAAAATTACTGAATTACATCGACAAGAATGAAAACCACAAAAGGTTGATGGAAAAGCAAACAGTCAACTTCATATGCATGAGTAAAATCCTCACCGCATGCCACCAAAAAAAACAAAACAAAATAATTTTTTGCAGGGGAGCAAGCAGCACACCCTCTGCTAATTATATTAACTAATTCTGGGATAGCCCAATCCCTGGAGAAAGGGAATATTCCCCCACCCATGGATTGTCAGTGTATCAAACCTGTCGACCATCTGTATATGTCGACCTTTTATGGTCAAAATCAGCAACTGACATTTTGGTGTGTTGATGTAATTCACTTGAACCATTTATACAACTCCAAGATCTCACAACTGCAGGTAAAAGACAACACCATGCGAGGGTGAAAAAAAACGACTGTACAACTGTGATCTCACAGTAAAGATCTGTACAACTGTGATCTCACAGTAAAGCTCTGTACAACTGTGATCTCATAGTAAAGCTCTGTACAACTGTGATCTCATAGTAAAGATCTGTACAACTGTGATCTCACAGTAAAGCTATCAATTTAAAAATGTTCTGGGACTTGCAGACTCATGCAAGTTCAGGGAAACTTCATTCCTGCAGAATCCGTTGATTAAATTGTAGGTCTCTCAGGTGTATTGCCTCCTTGTCCTAGTGCAACACATCTCTGCAAACAAGTTTCTACTTATCCAACTTGAGTGCTCATATGTGAAAGTCATAATAGAAAACATTCTTAAAATGTGAAAGTATATTAAGAAAATAGTCTAACAAACAAATAAAAAACATTGATTAATATACAGACAAAACCCTTTGTGATAGACTATTTGCTTAATGCATCTGTCAGATGTCGATCCTGCTTTATGTCTGCATAATGCTCTACAACCTGCAACTGGAACAAATCAGAGCAGAGAAAATGGAGCAAAACAGGGGGGGGGGCTAGAATTTCAGCAGACCTCCCAAGCAGCTTTTATTACTGCCTCTGCAGTTTAAACCATCATACTGCAATGCTCTGTTCTTCCTTTACTTGACAAATATCTATAGGATCAGTCTGTCATTTGATGGAAAACACTGTCAATCTGTTAGGTCTGTATTTCTTAATATGACAAAATAACTAAGATCTAAAATCTGCTTCAGAGATTATATGCATTCAACTGCTTTTTCTAAGCTTGGGGATAACCTTCTGCAGTGTATTAGACAAACTGTTGTAAACAGTCTTTGAAAATCCTAGCCACCTACTACATCACCACATGAACATATAATTGTAGGAGTAGAAACCTGTAACTACAGTGACAGTGTTAACACCCAAATGATGTTCTAATACCGTCAGCCATTGTATCCTCTTTAGTTCACGAATCTGTCAGCATCTCAGCTACTTTCCATCGAACAGTTCATGTTCACAGTTAAGTACTGCCTTATCGCTTATGTTCCTGTTTTGCAGTTTAGACTGCTTGACATTAATGGTTCCATCTGCTGTAATTGAAAGTAAACATGTATTCCCTTCCTTTTAATTTTAGAACCAGTTATAGGCTAGTTGTTAACGGTTACTTATAATTAACAGGTTTCCTATGCTGCCATGGCAATTCCCATGCTTTTGGTGTGTTTTGAATATTGGATCACATTTCTGCATTTTACCACATTGACACAAAGCGCAACAATATCCTAAATCTACTGACTGGTTTCTGATCTTCGGCTTGTTCATGTTAATTTTGGTATTTTCTCATATGTTATATTTCTGAACAAGGCAGAGTAATAATGTACTAGCCAGATGATTAGATTATTAAAAGAATGACTAAAATTGCTATGCAGTTTTAGAGCTTTTAATCAGGCCTCATCTGGAAATGTGTTATTCCCAATCTGACCATCCCCTGTTAACAAGCAATTAAATATGTAGGTAAAAAAGTGAAATAAAGTGGTGTCTAGGCTACTAATATGGAAACTTTATCTATATTTTCTTTAAACACTTGTTCTCAATATTCTCAAACCTCTGCATAATCTATCCTCTGAATATTATAAACTCAGTTTGCATCATATGAGGTGCCTTGGCTACTTAAACTGTCCAGTAATAGTGAAGACTCCATAATCTCTTTCTGACAGAAAATTGCAAATACTTCCTGTTTTGCAAAGCAAAGTAACTATCAAACACATATTTTTCCAAATCCCATCAATAAACATCAGGGCAATGGCTTCTAAAACTTTTCTAACTGAACTTTAAACAAGTGTATATTTGTTTCTATCACTGATAAAGTTTACTAGTCAGGGAATCGTATTATTTGGATTTGCAACCAAAGTGCTAAAACCTTTCTTGCTGACAGTTGTTCTCGAACAGCACTAAAATTACACTTTTAAAACTGTAGTATTTTTGAGCTAAGAAAAGAGAACTACAGGCAGGCAAGGTAGTTTTATTAACCTGGTGAATACATTTCCAACAAAACTTACTGTCCTTTCTCCTATTAATGTACTTAAAGCGATTTGTGAATGTTTTAAACATACTGTAGCACTACACCATGTAGTATGTAAACTCCCAATTAGCACTTTCCCCCATTAGGAAACATTTTGGTCATCCCATTCTTATATAAAAG
>NC_056748.1:1120394156-1120451656 GCF_019279795.1 Protopterus annectens
TATTGCATAAATAATGCCCTTTTAGTGGTGTAGAGAGGCCCTCTGCCAGTGAAATCGGGCCACAAAACACCCCTGGTGAGCGTTATTTATACAATCACACACACCCTGTTAGGCATTATTGCTTGCTTAATGCCCTTCTGTTTGCAGACCCGAATTACAGGCAGGAATTGTGCTTTCTGACTGATTGTAATTGGTGAAAAGTATTGCTCCACAAAGATCCTTCTATCTTGGATCTTTATTACATTCCTAAGCTTCAAAGATTAGTTAAATCAACTCCTTAAGTGCAAAAGTCTCAAATCGCATTGCCATAGCCCAGGATGATGATCCTTTGCCTGCCTAGGATTGCCAGTGAACTCAGTGTGCTCATTCAGTTTTTATCACATTGCTGGGATAGCAGTTCAAACTGCTACTTGAGTTACACTGTAGCCTTTACAACTTCATCCTTGTAATTCGTCTGGTACACCTTTTCGAGTACTTACACATTATTCTATTATTTGATATTGGTGAATTTGTAATCTAAATAATCAGCCATGCTTCTGCTGTCTCCACAGGTGTTTGCAGTTCCACATTTTCATTTGTCAATGTTTGGACTATATCAGAATACATATTTAGGTGTTTTTCTACCTCAGACATGCGAGAGTCCTTCTGTGACATGTATCGCTTAAGAGCTTTCTTCTTATCCTGAATTTCTGCTATGATTTGGGACAAAGACCTGTAGTGACCAGGATGCAGCTTCATCACTTCTGTAGACATATCCAAGGCCCTGATTTCTACAGAAAACCAATCTATTTTATTGGCGGGGGGGGGGTGTTGTTACTCCATCCCAAAAGAAACTCCAGGGAAAAATGTGTCCAAATTATTACTTGTAGAACCAGCTGGGACAGAGTACAAGATTAAGGTGCTAACAGGAATACCACCACACTAGAAGACTGACATCAATCTTTTTGTTGTTTTATATATTACTTTTTTATCTCTCCTTATCTTTTCCTCCTTCAACCAGCCTAAATTCCTTTATTACTCACTCTCACATTATTTAACATAAACATAACTACATTTTCCATATCACTACATACTTTAACGACTCTTCCTGCCCATTTTACAGTCATGATTTCACGTTAATAGTCCATTTCTTTCTGGACCATGTGGTATGCTCATTTCTCGTCAATGTAACTTTTTAGCCGGTTTTCTTTTGGCCAGTGAAGCCTCAGTGGACTTCTGCGCTTTGTATTTAGTTTATTAATCATTTAGATTATTTGCCTTTGCTTTTATGCTAGACTCTGGCCTCATCTGATTGTCAACATCCATAATGAATCAAAAGGACAAATCTGAGGCATAGAGGGATAAAACGCTGCTTATTATACAGATGTTCTGTGTTAGTTCATGACTCAGATACTGAAGGATGTGGCCAAAGAAAAATAAAGCGAGAGAGAAAGAGACAGTCAAGCAATGAAGTGGTGTTCTAACATCTCTAAGGAAAAGGGTTAGTGAGTACAAGCACTGTTCTGATTCCTGGTAGAGACCAAGGATCAGTGGAGGTGCTTGTTTTCAAATGAACAGGGTTACTGAGGTGCCATCTCAACTGGAAATGGGAGACATTCCATCTCAGACTCCCATCATATACCACACCTCTATGACCTCCACCTCAGGGGAAACAAGGGCCCAATAACAAACAAAACGACTCTTCTACTGCTTCCCTCCTACCCTTAGAGGAATGATGGAGCTCTATAAGAATGAAACAACTATCGGGCATATTAGAAAATTTCCATATTGAATTGTACTCATCTCTTTTATTGTTTTATGGCTTCTCTGCTATGACTTCAAACATAAAACTTCAGGATTTTGCCTTAGGCTGGTGCCTTCCACCTCACCTCCAATCATCATGTTAGTTAGCTCATTTGACTGGAAAGATTCCTTTGCTTGCTGCTTTTAATTGATTTCACATTTCCATCACTTTCAGTAATTCACTTAAGGGTAAAGTACTTTACTTCTTTAATCTCAAACTCCTGCTTCTTGAGGGCTTCTACATTTCATCATTTCATTGATTGGAGCATCCCAATTGATTTATATCAGAATGGCAGTACTTCTGCAGTTTCCCCCCCTTCATTTTTGTTCCACCCTTTTGTTTTTTCCAGGTTAGTTTTATAAGTCTGAGTCCTCTAAATTCATGCTGAATAAAGTCTTCTACTTTCTGGAGTGATCCCATCAAAAAAATAATTTTCTCCTATCAAGAAAAAAAAACTGGCACTATGGGTTATAGATTCTTGCATTGTACAGGTTATTTTTGCAGTTCATCTTAGACTGAGTAATATGATGTTTGTCTGCGTGACTCTTGAATGAATTCTCAGTTACAGCTCTAATGAAGCTTCCAAAGTGAAAAATTACTCACCTTCCTTTTTTCCTTTTTCTTGTATTAAGATCCACAGCTTGATTGTCTGTGTCAGAAGTTTGCAGTGATTTTCTTCCTTGCCAAGGTTTTGGATACTTCTTACCATGTATATTCTGTATCCTGGCTTATTCGATGCATGGGAAAGATTTTAGTGTACTTAGAGTTTGCTCATCTGGGATAGATTCCACAATGCACAGCAACTGCAGGTGCTCCCTCACTAGCCTATTTCTCATGAGCTCTGCCGTCCTTTTCAGGGTTTCTTTTTTTCCTTTTAAGAATCAGTATTTTTTCATGATGTTTGATTAAATTTTCCTTAGCTTTATTTACCTTTTGTTTGGGCTTTGCCATGTGTCACAAAAGGAGATACTGCCAGCCTAGCTAGTTGCAATTTTGTAAATAATATGTCATTTGTAAATATTAGTATGATTTATATAGAAGTGTAACAGAAGAAGATACTGTCAGCCCAGCTATCTGGAATTTTGTAAATAGTTATGTGAATGTCAACATGCTTCATGTAAGATGCTTGTGTTACACGTATTAGAACTGTATGTCATATTGTACAGATGTGTGCCAAAGAGATATTTTGTAAAGTATTCAGCAGAAATGTATATACACTATTGTAAACATTTAGATGTGTGTATTTTAACAGGGGAAATGAAAGAACAAGAAATTATGTCATTCTCAAGTATCCCAGCAGCAATATTTAAGATATCAATTTAAGAACTTTCTCAGAGAGACAGAGATTTTGTATTTTGTCTTTGACCTGACAGAACATCCACTCACCATATCTGCCTGCTTGCTATGTATGCATGTTAACTAGGGTACAGTAATTTCTCTTAGATACAGTCAGGAATATAGTTAAGTATAGCTTAGATGTTTTCTTTATTCGTTTGAGGCTGTCATGCAATGTTTTAAATATTTCCTGTGATTTTGAACTCTGATTATTTAGTGAGTATTTCTTGTTCTTTTATTTATTTTTTAATCTTTATCATTGCATGTTGATATTTGCGAGACATATTTAAGTTCTAGTCAAAGAAAACAGAAACCTGTAATGCACTCACCGTTAACAGCAGGATCCAGACCAAACAGACAAAAAACGGTAGAGTTACGTCCAGAAGTTTTATTGCAGAATACAGTTGCAAAAACACAAAGCTTTCAGATTACTTCTTCAGTGTGATAAAATACATTCTGACATATTATTATTTAAGTTAAAATCAGAAAGTTGCGTGAACATATTATAGAACATAGATCAAATACTAAAAGATCTATTTTAACTAATGCTATTGCCAAACAGTGTAGAATTGGGTCACACCCATAATTTTATATTTAGGGTCATAGATATTTGTCTTACCAATAGGAGGGGGGGGTGATAAGAACAGTGACAGAGATGAAAGAATATAATTGGATCATTAAATTACAAGCTGATAGCACCCCTGGTATTAACTCTGTGGTATCAATTAAACCTGTCTTAAAACGCAAACAGTTATGTTTAAAATAATGACTTTTTAATGTGTTTTAAATAAATACGATCTCTTCTCGAGAGCTTTATATTTCTTTAAGAAAGCATCTGCTAGATTTGTATTAATTGTGATTGTTCTGATATCCGGTTGGCTGTCCCATTACCATGTGGTTATCTGATTTTAACTTAAATAATAGTATGTCTGAATGTATTTTATCACACTGAAGAAGGAGTAATCTGAAAGCTTTGTGTTTCTGCAACTGTGTTCTGACATATTTAAGTTCTGAAAGTACTTGTATATTTATTTGGTGATACTGTGGGACACACTTAAAATTCTTGTTTTGTTTGAAACAGAGATAATTACAGGTTTCCAAAGTAATTGTATTATGGCTTCCAGTTTCTGGTAAGCTTCTAAGAGAGAATTATCAGCTTCTAGGAGATAAGTATTTTTCACAGAGACATGTTAAATTCTGTTGGCATCTGTTTAGTCTTGGAGCTAGATGCAAGTGTCAAATAGTGATGTCATCTAGCTAGAATTTAAGTTCTTGGAGTACTTGCATGTATTTGCTGAGATCTTAACCCTATAGCTGTGACAGTGGGGAGTCTTATTGGGGATCTGGAAATAGAGGGAGAATATCAGCTAGGGACTAGAAACCAAAACCTGAGTCGGGTTATTAATGTACATCATATCCATGTCAAAAGATTTTTTTTTTTAATTAGGGCTTCAACGCCTTGGAGAAATGAACTTTTTTAAAATGTGAACTTTAGGTCCATTAAAGAAATTTAAAATGCATGTATATTGGTTATTTATGGAACATAGTGATACAGGCTTCAGCCTAGGCTCTTATATGACTTTTTTTGAGTTTCTTCAGCAAATACATGCAAGTACTCCAAGAACTTAAATTCTCTCTACACAAAATCAGCCACAATTAAAAGGTTTAAATATATTTAATAACAAATAATAAAAGCATAAAACAATACTCATTAACCCTGCACAGTGACAATAGAGGTCAGAAACACAGGAAATTCTTTAAAATAGCATAATAGGACAGGCTCACATAAATATAGAAAACATCTAGACTGATCTGACTATTTTCCTATCTCCAAGAGAGATACTAAGATCTAAGTCTTACTTGCAGAGGAAAGCAAGTGCTGGTGAGGTGTTAACAGGTCCAGAACAAGATACAAAATGCAATCTTTCTCTCTCTGAGATAGTTCTTAAGTTAATAGTACACATTACTGCTGGGTTAGCTAGATGACATCACTATTTGACACTTGCATCTAGCTCCAAGACTAAACAGATGCCAACAGAATTTAACATGTCTCTGTGAAAAATACTTATCTCCTAGAAGCTGATAATTCTCTCTTAGAAGCTTACCAGAAACTGGAAGCCATAATACAATTACTTTGGCAACCTGTAATTATCTCTGTTTCAAACAAAACAAGAATTTCCAGCTGCAGACATTCTGTCTACTAGTTCTGGTAAGCAGTCATAAAATTCTTTATTTATCAACTTATTTTCTTAGAGTTTTGCAAGTTAACTATGTATATCCCAATTTCTACTATGAAACATACATTTACATAGGCATAGAGCTTATACACATTTCTGTTCTTTTCCAGCAGGGTGCACTGTGGTTACAGTCTTGAAGCTCATTATAGAACATATAGTTTAGTCATAACATACAGTCATAACATACAGTTCTCATGGATTTGTAAAACTAGCCTACAAATCCTATTAATATTTATAAATGACATAGCATTATTTACAAATTTCTAACCAGCTGGGCTGGCAGCCTTCACACTAGCAGTAATACTATAATTCTGTTACATTGAATAGATTGGGTTTATTTCTTCACTTAATGACTGATTTCATCTTATAGCCCATGAAATTTTCATAGGTAGGAACTAGATTAGCGGCCCAAGGGCCTAAGTAAGCCTAGCCAACAAGGTTCCCCAGTTTACGCCACTGAAGAAAGTTATCTTTCTGTGCCCCTGTCGAGCAGAGCCACAGAAGTGATCCCCATGGTGTATTTCCTATTTCCCATTCACTCATCAAGATTTTTCTTGAAGAGTGCTAATGAACTTTGCTTGACATAGCTGTGTAGTTTGTTCCAGAGTATGGGAAGTCTTTGGGGACAGGAATCTATCCCTCCAGCATGTCCTGTTTATTGTGGTGACAAGGTTTAGGTCACTAGAGCAGGTAGCTCAGAGGGATTAGGATTTCTTTAGGTGTAGCATGTCCAACAGCTCTGGGTTTGACATAGCTTTATATGTTAGGCAGAGATCACCTTGGAGTAGGTGATATGCTACAGAGTAAAGCTGCAGTTTTTTGAGACGGTCAGTGTAGGGCATCTGTTTGAGGCCAGTAATCCTCTTTGTGAGGTACTTCTGTGGCCTTTCCAGCTGCTGCAGATAGCTTGTGAGGTACCTCCCAAAAGGGGCACTGTACTCTATAATGGGTCTGAGTGTCGAGTAGAGGGGAACAATAACCTCTTTTTTCCTGGATGAGAACCCTTTTGTGATGAGGTGTGCCATGTAGAAGGATTTCCTGACTACTGTGGTGATGTGATTATCAAACGAAAGACTACTGTCCACCTGGGTTCCAAGGTCTCTTATCACACATTCGGCATTAAGTAGACTGCCGCCTATGTGGTAGTTCATGGGTACAGAGTTTTTACCAAAGGGGATGACAATGCACTTTTTGGCACTGACCAAAGGGGATGACAATGCACTTTTTGGCACTGAGCTTGAGGCCATGGCTCTGAGACTAGGCATCTGTCTCAGTGAGGCCCCTCTGTAGGATGTCCACATCATTTGGGGATGTGACTATGGCTCTTAGTTTGCAGTCATCTGTGAACTTCATTAGCCAGAGGCCCTCTATGTTAGCCTGTACTTCAGAGAAGTAGATACCAAACAGGAGAGGTCCCAGGACTGAACCCTGTGTTACTCCACTTGTCGCTGGTTTGAAGTCAGATTTGGAGTCTGCAACTTTTACAGTGTGGGTCCTGTCAGTGAGCCAGTTGGAAACCCATCTTGTGACATAGGGATTTATACCTAGTTTAGCAAGTTTAGCTATAATTCCAGAATGGGGGATGGGGTCTAAAGCACTGTCGAGGTCAAGATAGGCTGTGTGAACCACCTTACCCTAATCTGCGTCTTGGTGACTGCCTCAAAGAAGTCGAGCAGGTTCAGGAGGCATGATCTGCCTTTCACAAACCTGAACAGGGTGGGGTCCAGAGTTTGGAGGTTACCAATGTCTTTGTTTATGAGCTCCATGATGATACATTCCATGTCCTTGCAGACCAGGCTCGTTAGGCTAATAGGGCAATAGTTCCCAGGATCAGTGGTGGCTCCCCCTTTGTGGAGTGGGATAACTGTTGCTGTGCACTATTCAGTGGGCACAAAGCCTGACATGAGGCTATAACTGAACATGATACTTAGGTTGGGAGCCAGTTCATTCTGAAGTTTGTGTAAAACACAGTCTGTGATGTTGTCCGGTCCCCATGGATGCTGTGTTTTTGGCTTTAGAGAGTGCAGCTTTTACCTGCGTAGTTGTGATTACAGGGACTCTGTGTTCTTCCTTTATACATATGGGCCCTTTAAGGGGTGGGGGTGGGGGGGTAAAGTTAGCAATGAACCTATCTGCCAGGATGTTGGCAATATCAGTTGGTTCTGTAATTTTCGTGCCATTGTGCTGTAACTGAGAGCAGATCTGAGTGTTGGCATTGAGATTCTTGACATAGCTATAGAATGCTTTGTGGTTGTCCTTAGAATCAGTGGCAATTTTGTTTTCGTAGCTATATTTGGAGGATCTTACAAGGGATCTCAGCTTCTTACTGAGGCTGACCACGGAGCTCCTCTACTCGTGGGATTTTACTCTCTTTTGCAACAGTTTCTTCCTTCTGTCGTAGAGTTTGTTTATAACATGGGACCACCAGATTGGCTTCCTTTTCTTGGAGAATCGCATCTTGGTTCTCTTTGGGATAGCACGATTGATGCACTCGTGTAAGTTCTTATAGAGTGCATTTGTGTAGGATTCAGCAGTCGTATCTGTTTTGTCCATCTGCATGGGTGTCATGAACTTCGCCACTTCTATCTTAAGAAGCATGAAGTTGGCTTTGGAGAAATTTTTTACTGTGGTTTCCTTAGAGGGGGGTGGGGGCGGGATGTGGATATCTAGGGTGATTAGCTTATTGTCAGATCTGACCAATGAGGAGTTGACTTCAGATGTGGAACACCGGTTACTCATGTTGGTAATGACTAGGTCTAGGATATTGTTGCCCCCTGGTGGGAGTGTGGAAAAGTTGATCCAGGGCATTGGAATTTATGAATTCCAGAAAGTGTTGAGTGAAGGACTTGGTACATGAGAAGTTTTCCCAGTTAATGATGGGGTAGTTGAAATCGCCCATTATTAGAGTGTTTGGTTGAACCCTAATATGTTGTAGTATATTGTAGCTTATTTAGTGCTCAAAACATTTCTCGAATACCACTTTTCAAAGCATTGATATTCTAGTGCAGAGACTTACATATAAGTCCAGTTCTCACAGATGTGTGTCATTCCTAGGAAAAAGATAATACTGAAAACGTAAAGTTTTTTTTCTTTAGTTTCTTATCTAGATTTGCCATAGTTTTCCATCCAGAAAAGCAAGCATCTTTTAATTTCTGCCGCAATCATCATCTGCAGAAGCAATTTGAACCCATAAAAATAAAATTTGTCACTGCATCTATTCCCCCATCTCTCACTGTTCATAGGTAAATACTAGGGTAACAGTTCTTGTGGCCCATTTAAAGCCTAGCAAATTTCCCATCAAAGGTGAGAATCAAACCCTGTGTCCTGTATCCGTGAGGTAAACACCTTCATTATTATGGCAGCCCCCAACCCTCTATTTGCAAATAATTGACAGAACTAGACAACATATTTTGAATTTTTATGTTGTGCAGCAATCCATCCTTTGGGCTTTCTGCTTTCACCTTCATCAACAGGCTCTTCATTTGCTTCTCATTTTTAACTATCAGGGTGGGTTAATCTGCATATCGAAGATTCTTAGTATTTCAAGTCAGTTTTGATTCCAACATCTGAATTATTTAATTTCGTATTTTACAGGATATGTTAAGTGTCTACATTTAATAAGTAGGATGACAGCATACAGCCTTACAGAATGGGCAACCTGTACATCACCATTCTGATTGGACAATGAACATTCTCCAGCAGGGTGTTAAAGACCAGGCACCACCCAATGAAAAGCAAGTCTGCCATGTCAAGTGCCAACATATCAAGCTGCTATGTAATGGCATTTTTTACACTCACTAAATAGCTCCTTGTTGTTTAACAACCATAAAACAAATTGTAAAGTAGATAATATAAAAAAAATAAAGTGTGCATTTATACGCTTGTGCTCAAGAGAGAGAGACTTTGCTGACTGGAACAGGCAATCTGTTGAAAGGGATCTTTTTGTAAATAAGGGTTATGAAACTCAATTCCTGACATTATTGACTGACTTTACACCACATCGATTCAGCTGGGAAAATAAAAACGGGGAACAGCAAAATGACGAACAGTAAATGAGGGAATGAGTTGCAATATCTTCCCTTTTTTTGGTGCTGAGGGAAAGAATTGTTCTGCCTTGCATTCTTTTTTCAGCATTCATTTTATTTACAAGACGACAACTGAGGGTGTGTTCAATCAACAACAGTGTGTGTGTGTGTACGTATGCTTTATATAGGTGTCTGTGTGTCAGTCTGTTTTTGAATATGTGTGTGTGTGGGTTTGCATGTGTATAGACTTTAAATTCTTATATAACATATTTTGGATGTGGAATACTGCCTCCAAAAACAATTATTTGCACTACATCAAGTTTTAAACCTTAGGCAGAGGAATTATTTCACACAAAAAAAATACATATAGTAGTAAAAAATAAATACAAAACAATTTAACAGATATTCCATTTTCTAAGCACATACTGCAGAACTAATGCTATTCCAGGGGTGTAGGTGTCCTCCTCCTGCAGTGTCAGGCTTCAAAACACCCCAGGTGCGCACCGTTTCCACAATAACACTCACCCTTTTAGGCATTATTCCTTGATTGTTGCATTCTTTTCTCATCTCTGAACCAATTAGTTATTCCATATTCTGTTCTAATGGTCTCTAATGTTATGTATTATTATACTAACTAGATCCTCACTCTTGTGAGAATCATACAGTGCAATAGGAACTTGTGCAGTAAGAAATCATTCAGCTGCTGAAAATAATAAATAAGGTAAACTGTGGTAATATGCAGTAGAATAACCTGTCTAATGTGAAATGATGAATATACGTCTGTTGTATGTGTTATTGTATGGATGTATATCTTCTCAATTTGAGCCTCATGCACACAATTTCGTTTAGATTGCACTTGTGTGGGCTAAATGACAAAAAGTTTTCTTTGACAAATGGTTGCTTCTTGCTGTCCATAAATATGCCTCAGGAAGCAAATATGTTGACCCAGTGTCTACATTTCCCCAATAACTAGCCAAAGTTTGTTACAGTTCACACAGACAAAGACTTGAAAGTAGTCAAAGTAGAAGAACATATGTTTTTTTCTGGATATTTCGTGTTTTATTTGCAGCAACTGTTGACAATGTGATTTCAAGCTCCTCTGTCCCTTCTAAAATCAGTCTATATATCTCACAGTGCTTGGCTCATATATTGTTGAGGTCTAACCTGGAGGAACTTGGACATCCGTTTGCTAGCATGTCAAACAAACGCAATTGTTTAATAATCTATGCACTCTTTGCTTTTGCTTTTTCAGGGAATTGTAATACAAATTGATCTATAGCAATCCAGTGATGACTGCAGTGTTTTTTAAAGTTGCTGGCAAATTCCATTCAACAGTGCAGCAGCATCATTTTCCAGAAATTTAAACAATTCAGCTAGAATTCCTACATTCCCTGCAACCTTATTACAAAGAAGGTTTCCAAGACCCATTCAACTTCACCCTCTAGGATATCTGTCTCTAAATTAGACAGCGTGCTATCACCTTATCTTTGTAAGAATTATGTGATAAAGCTTTTTCCTGGCTGCCCCACCCATGGGTTTATTAAAAACCTAGTATAGCTATATGTTTAAGGTTTAACTAATTCATTTATTTTTGTAATTCAGTCATAGGTTCATAGGTGTGTCTAGGCTAATGGCCCTGGGGCCTTTACAAGCCTAGCCCATAGGATTACCCTGGCATCGTGCCGCCCGACCTTAGTTCCCAGTGCCTCTGTCGAGTAGAGCCACTGGAGTGATCTCCGGGGAGAATTTTCTATTTCCCATCCACTCATCGAGATTTCTCTTGAAGAGGGTCAGAGAGGTGCTCTGCTTGACTTATGAAGAGTGTCCCTTTAGATTATAAGCTGCAAAAATAAATATAAACAAAACATAACTTTATAATAAACTACATTCTGTTAGCAGTATCTTCATACTGGGGTCCATATGTTTATAGGTGTTTACTAGGCTAACTACCCACAAGGGTCTTTTTAAGCCTAGCCATGCATCAAAATCTCTGACAAGTTCTGATACCCTTGGTAAGTGTAAGCAGGGGTGAATGCAGGAGCCCTCTCATGTGGGTCCATTTGTGGTGGATTTTTCAGAATTTTAAACTGGTCTTCTACATATTGAAATAGGGTTTGTCCTGGAAAACTCCACAAAAATGGTCTCATTTGGTGGTGTGGGCTGGGGGTGGGGCTACTGATTGGTCTGACAGTGAAGATGGCTGATGTGTGCTTGGATTTAACCAGGGATGAGAAGATGCTGAATGGTGTACAGGCAGGGGCTAATCTGGTAAGGAACAGGTCAAGAATATTTGAATGTTTACCTACTATTTCACCCAGTTAGCTTCAAGGGGAAATTCTGAAGTACCAGGGGAATTCACTTCCCTTTTCAGACCCATTATCAAATACAGTGCCATATTTGGTAAGCAGAAATTCAAGTATATCACTGATCAAGAAAGGCTCCAAAAGATTCTAACCAAGAAAATTCAAGTATCCTGACTGGGTGTACTTCAAATTATCGAACACTTACTTTACTGAATCCCATTTCATCTAATCCACTTCTTTGAATCTCATTATATTATTGAAATCCCATAACTATGAAAATGAAACCTCAGGAAAGGAATCACTTGACCACCATGGTGAACTTTGCCCTTCATTCACTGTACTGCAACCTCAGAGTTGGTCTATTTAGTTAGAGGGGTGTGGGGGGCAGAGCCCCTCACAATGGAAGCCCCCCACTTGGAGATTTTTTTTTTTTTCTGTTTGTTGTTTTGTCTTGGTGGTCAAGTGGTTCCTTTCCCAGGGTTTCCTTTTCATAGTTCCAGGAGTTTGATATAATGAAATTTGAAGAAATGGGATTCAATAAAGTAAGTGTTCGATAATTTAATGTAAATCCTCTGAAATATTAGCATGGTTAGCCTCACACAGTAGCCTACGGACTGTTCAGAGGTAGCCAATGTTTTGCTTTCTCAGACAAGAAAGACCAAGTCCTCTTTAATCTCCTATTTCATCACAAAACTGGAGGGTGTACAAATTCCCACACCAGATACTGAACTCTACTCTGTAGGAATAGGAACCTAACAATGTATACCTAGCTGATGTAATAAATTAGTATTAAACATCAAACAAATTTACCTTAGCTACCATAAGGCCTTGTCTTGATGATTGGATGAGTAGACACAATTTCCTATCATGTATGTCTCTGCTTGATGTAGGAGAGGAGTACTTTCAGGTCTCAGAAAGGATGGCAAGAACAATTAAGCATGTTTACTTTTATCTGTATATGGCTGACATCTTCTGATCCATGATTCATTTCCTAGTATTGTCCCCTATGCTCCAAGTTTCAATCACTGGCTCTTCAGGTTCTTACTGCCTTGTTTACAAACCCGTTTTCAATCCTATCTTACCTGCAGTACCTGAACACTTGTTCAAGATAATTTCTACACACATGTGCGCACACAGCAGAATGGTTTCCAGGAAGAGTGAAATGATGTTCCCCCAACACCGACACACTATTTCCCTAAAATAATGCAATGGTTACATAGTTACACATTTAACAATGCAATGGTTACATAGTTACATATTTAACAATGTGATGGTTACATAGCTACATATTTAACAATGGAATTGTTACATAGTTACATATTTAACGATGTGATGGTTACATAGCTACATATTTAACAATGTAATGGTTACATGTTTAATAATGCAGTGGTTACATAGTTACATACTGGCACAGCAGCAACAGCTTGAGCTGCAACCCCATGAAATGCAGAACTCTGCAACTGAGTTAACTCACTTTCAGTATGTGTCCTTAAAACATTTAATTCACCAGCAGTCACAAGCTTGCAAAACAGAATAAAATTATTTACCTGAAATAAATGCACTTTATTCTTAAAATAAATACAATTTATCAGTGCACTTTGTAATGGCATATAGAAACAACTTTATAATTACACAATGGAATATCAAATAAATGAGGTGACACAGACAGATGGTATATGGAATGGGTCTACCTTCAGTCATCTACTAAAACTAATATCGAATGGCTAATACTTGAATGTTAAACCTTGAATTTTATTATTACCAAAGATGCCTATCTTTTAAAATAAATTCATCGAATGGCCATAGTTGATCAACAACCAGGAAGTACCATGATGCATAAGGTAAGCTAAACAAACCCTTTCAGAAATTTGTCCTATTCACCACTGTAGTGCTATCTTGGAGTTGGTATATATTAGTTGGGGTTGTGGGGGGCTCAGGCTCTCCACCTTGACAAGGTGTTCAGCAAATTGGACATTCAAGTTGGCCAACTATGGCCATTTAATGATTTTATTTTTGAAAATAAATGTCTTCGGTAATATTAATGTTCGAGGTTTAATGTTCAATTATTAGCCGTTCATGGTTAGTTTTATTCGATGAATGAACAAAGACCCATATAGAACAGCAGCTAACAGCTTTCCTAGACCTATCACTTCCATCAGCTAAAGATGTACTTAATTTCTAACTACCACAGTATGCAAGTCCATAAAGCAGTTCTATAACTTCACACGCATTTGGAACACCCAGCTTGAACTCTGTTCTGTCTCTCTTTCTCCCTATATTTAAAAAAATGCCAAGCAAAATTTCTGTTTTTTTTATTTTTTGCTTTATTATGAATATAAAGTTTCTCAAAAGGAAACAAAAGTTACAAAGCCTGGTATCACTGGAGAGCCACAAAAACTCCAGCAGCTAAGGAACAATTCCAAAAACTTAGGAATGAGACAAGAA
The DNA here is from genome assembly GCF_019279795.1 of Protopterus annectens. Taxonomy (NCBI): domain Eukaryota; kingdom Metazoa; phylum Chordata; order Ceratodontiformes; family Protopteridae; genus Protopterus; species Protopterus annectens. Next base: position 1,120,408,285 of record NC_056748.1, read on the forward strand.
AAGCAGTTCTCTTAGATAAAAACAATGATTTCCTACAGCTACAAAACAAGTATCACAACCCCCCCTAAGAAATGCTTGGCAGGGATAAATAAGCTACTCCACCCTGGCAGACCATCCACCCCACCTCCATCCTCCACTAGCAAAATCATAAATATACCAGACACATTTAAAAAATACTTCATAGAAACTATTTCTAATCTTGTTCAAAAACAGCCCACATCCACCACCACTGATTACCCAAAACCTGTAGATAGACCCAAAATAGATTTCCAATTTCAACCCATCCCTACCAACTATGTGAAAAGGTTACTATCCAAACTTAAACCTACTACCCTAGCAGCTGATGGGATATCTGCTGAATACCTTCAGTTGGCTGCCAATGAACCTGCCTTCCCCTATATCCATCCTTCTAAACAGATCTATCTCAGAAACCTCAATACCACCCATCTGGAAGACCTCCTATATTATCCCCCTCCATAAAGGTGGTACTTCCACCAACCTCAACAACTATCACCCCGTAGCCATCCTGCCTCCACTAGCTCAAATGCTTGAGAAATGTATAAACCACCAACTTATGCCATACCTGCTTAACAACCAACTTCTCTCTCCTACCCAACATGGATTTCGGCCTGCTCATAGCAAAAGCACTGCCCTACTCTCTTCCACAAAATCTCATCAACCAAAACAAACACACAGGCAATGTAACTTCTACCATATTCTTAGACCTATCAAAGGCCTTTGATATGGTCAATCATCTTAAACTAGCCCTTACTGACCTTGGCCTTAGTAACCAAGCATTGACTTGGTTTCAGAACTATATAGAAGGAAGACAACAAGCAGTTTCCTTTGCCCATAATCTCCTGCTACATCCAGACAAGACTTCAGCTCTGGCCAGTCTACTAGAACTACAAGCTAAAACTAGACAACTTCACTCTAGCGACAAAATATTATTCAAGGTCACCAAGACCAACAACACAGCAGGGGACTTCCTCTTCCCTAACTACACAGGTAAAATTTGGAATGCCCTACCTACTGCTATTACCTCAGCAGACTCAAAGATTACATTTTAAAGACTCCTGAAAGAACACCTAAGCACACATGGATATGCACATTCCCCACCTGGCTAACCCTCCCCCTCCCACCCTCTCCCCTTACTCTTGCCTCTGACTTCAGCTTAATCATCAAAAGAATGCAACTTCTCTAGCTTCCTTCCAGTTCCACCTCTAATTCTAACCCCTTAGTCAATATCCATATGTCACTGCTAGGACACACTTATCTATCCACTACACTTTTCTCTCTAAGCCTGCACTCTTACTCTATGCTTAAGCTACTTATTCCTCCTGCTTTTCTTACTTAACATGTTATCCTATTTCTGATTGTTGTCTCTACTCCTGCTACTACACTCCCTACTATGTCTAATCTTTGTTCTCTTTGTTGCTGTACTCCCTACTGTGGCTAACTTGCTCACAAGTCAACTGTGTAAAACAAAAAATGCAACCCCTACTAATAATGTTCACCATTATGTAATGCCTCGACCTAAAACTGTAAGAGATATGTTCAGTCTATGTAAATATGTTAAATCTTAAGCTTCAGTGCTATGTTACTAGTCAATGTTAAGTTACTATGTAAATTGGAATGCTTCTGTATACACCTTATATTTTGCTTCAAATTTAACTGTGGAGGTTTTTTCCCTAGGCCTCCACTGAAAATGGACATGCATCCAGTCAGACTTTCCTGGTCAACAAATGTAAAATAAATAAATACATTTCTATATTTACATGCTTAAATTAAGCACCGCAAATCTCTGCACATTTAGAAAGCCAAGTTCATTTTAACAGCTGTACTGAATCTCCACAAAAAGCAGTCACATTTTCTGCACAGTACATATTTTGCACACTAAGCATTTACTAGAAATACTTTAACTCTACTTACTAACATATGTTTTACAGAAAAAGAACTGCAAGCCTAACAAGGATTGTGAGATTGTTTTTCCTCTGAAAACATGATTAAATACCATTCCCAAACATTTCTCTCCACTTTCTAGATCTTAAGTAAGCTTTCATTAGAAAGCATCAAGACACAAAGCTATTCTACCTAAATCCTTGTTTGGGAAATCACCTTTTCTGGCAACATGGTAAGATCCGTTTCCCATTTCTATGTCTTGAGATCTAACCCTTATTTTTTGATTGGGTGTTTAATACCAGTATCTGAATGGTGCTGAACATGTTCAATACGCCTTGGACTAGCAATGAATGTACTTCAAGACATTTGTAACACTGCTCAGGTTTCCTGAAATCATGCAGGGATAGCTGCTGTGACAATACTACGTCATTTACTGAGGTGTTAGTTTTAAGCCTCATTGAAAATATCTGTTACCAGGTTCCTGTCCGATACCTTTAGCAACCCATTGCATATACTAAGAACGTGTGCATTTCTATCACCGTAGGGCTTCATTGTATTTATAATGTAGAGTTTGTTTCTTCTTTTTGCCTGACAATTCTACCAAGTAACTGATCTTGCTTACCTTCCTCACAGTAAGAAAGGCCCCTCCCCTCACAGTAAGAAAGGCCCCTCCCCTCACAGTAAGAAAGGCCCCTCCCCTCACAGTAAGAAAGGCCCCTCCCCATTCTTATTTAAATGTATTTTGTCAAAGAGATATATGCACCATAAATCGTTTTTTTTCTGACTGTATATTCTTGGGTCCTTGCTGTTCATAACAAAACTTTTGCTGGTGTTGTGTCTGCTCATGGTTCTCTTGTACCAACGCATCTGCTTTGTCCAGAAATTTAGCCCATAAACCCCAACAGAGTCCTTGTGAAATCACACTCACCCTTACAATTATTAAGAATTAAATCAATGAGGCCCCTCACCATATGTACATAAAGTAGCTCAAAGGGCAAGAAAAAATGTGTATTTCTAAGGCACCTCTCTACATGCAGAGAGGTTTCTATTACTGTCTAGAGATTTCCATGAAGCAGCTATACACCAACCTTTGTTGGAGATAGGGGCATTGCCTTAGGTCCCCTTCCTCCACTACCTCCCACATGTGATTCTCTACACATCTGGCTGCATGTAGTTGTTTATTAGAACACCTGATAATATCCTCAAACACAGAAACTGGTTTCTCTTCCTGCTCCCTTTCTCCCTTTCCTAGTCCAAGTAATCTAATGCCAGTAGCACCTAAAATGGTGTTCCTTCCATGGCCTTAACTGTACTCTGCTCCCACAACTGCAGATTTAACAGCAGTTATATCTATTGTTGTATCTACATACACGTATCCCTTTTAACAATGGCCTGTTTACCTTCTTCCATAACAAGATAGTGAGCCATGTGAAAACCTGGAATAGCTGCAGTTTAATGACAATCCATCATTACCATGTTACTGTCTCTGTTACAACTGTCATTTAATTGGCATTTATTCTATAACCTGTCTCAGAGTGCACTTGAAGCATAACAGAATTGATGATTGCAGTGGAAACATTCTATTCTGAGACCTTGCCACATTCTTAAGACAGTGTTTTCCACCTTTGCCTGTAGAACCTATTGCAATATTTTATACTGACTCATTTATATCCTTCTACCAATATGTTGGACAGGGCACCGCCTTCATTTGCTGTTGTATCTTGACAGCTACTTAACGGTCACCATTTGGCCGTTTCCATCAACAGTGTTGAAATTCCAGACTGCCAACCACATTTTCATATCTTGATGCGAGTTAGTGAGTGTTTCCTCATTATTAGGTCACAAAAAATTTCTAAAGGACAAGTGTAGCAATTTGACATTCAGTCATGCACCTATAAAACTAAGTACGCACTCCTGTAATTAAATCACTAACACTGTTGCTCTGCCTTTCACCAATGCTCTATATTTTAGTTTATTTTAAACATCTGGAGTAAGTTTAAACATTTCAGATAAAAATCTACACTGTTAAATAGCCAAGAAAGTCACCATCATACATTTTAAAGTTTGCACAGCCGTGGAATAAAGCAAAGGACTTAAAAACCTTACAAGTTGCCCCTTGTCAAATCGGTGCTGAATGGGCACTTTTTCAAGTACCACAATGGTCCTATCAATGTTCTCGCAAAATATAGTAATGCATTCTGTTAACATGAAGCAGTATTTCAGGAAGCAGATTGAGTTAAGCACTGTAAATCTGGCCACGTTTAAGAAGCCACAGCTTTACTTTTTTTATACATTCTTTTGCCCTCATGTCTGCCAACCATCAGGTCTCAACATGATCAGACAAAGCTGATACATTCCTCCACTCTAGGGATTCCACCAAGCACCAAGGCAAGAACTTTGTGAAGGGGGCATCATTTAGTAAACAATAAGGATGCTAGGCCTCCTTGCAATGAGAGCATTTTTCTTTGATAGCTAAACCCCTCTGCATGTGCGGAGGAAATGTGATTTGCGTTATGCTCACAATTACATCCGTTTTGAAGCTGCACACTTCACACACACTATGAAGTCTGCCACCAATTGCTAGGTGAGAAGAAGATTTGCCCCCCCCCCCACCTGGCCTTCTGTATCACCATCATAGTAGCAGTGCATGAAGCCAGCTCTGCACCTCCGTATCATAAGAATGAGCCCATTTATCTCACATACCAGGATTTTCAAATGTCCAAGCCTAATAACCAGTTGTTGAAATGCACACAGCACTAAAGGGCATAACACAAAAATTCTACCTAAATGGAACACAGGACTCGGTGATCTACTTTTTAAGTCGGCCTTTGTGACTGTGTTTTATGTCATCAATCATTAGCATGATGTTCATTACCAAGGAGGATGATGGTGTTTAATAACTGAACTGCAGAAACTGATTTAAGAGTTACAAAGTTAAATCTGAAGCTACTACTTAGTTTTAAAAATTAAAAAAATACAGCAATGTGTTTTTAATAAGGTATCCATGCTGCTGTAAGTAAACTGCCATTACCAGTACATCACTTTAAGATAGCAAAGCTATAAATGAACAAAACAGAATAATGTTCTGATAGTTCCGAGCAGGAGTATCAAAGAGATTGTGTTCTGAGCCACCATGCTGCGTGTGTAGTTTAACCTATGCAGACACTTTATAAAATGCAATCACTTTCCAGGTCTGCATACGTGTAAGTCACAGATAAATATTATTTGCTGCAATCAAGTGCGCAGTCTGTGTACCACATTCATTCCATTTTCTAAGCGGAGACACTGCAGACAATCTTTACATTCACGAATAACTTGACTTTCGGTATGTTGTCCATGCCAGAGACAGCATCTTCTCCTGCTCTTACCCTCTAGATCTTCGTACTTCATAACAAGCTACAGTTATTTATGATTTATCTAGTCTATGGAACAAAATGGAACATTTGTGCAGTGTCTTGGACTTCTCCATGGTTTAAAGCACATATACTTCAGTTAAAAGTAAAAGTTATAAGAGGAGGGACCTCTTATGATCATATGATGGGAATATATAGTTGCTATATATTTTCAGATAGTCGACTTATACAAGTCACATAGAAGGTTTAAAGGCTGGATGACTGCAAAAACAGTAAAAGTGCTGCTTTATTCACATGCTAGTGATTTATCTTTAGCATTTTTTTATAAAATGGTAAAGTTTTTACTGGCTTTGTATTGCACTCAGTTTAGTATACAAAATGGAGTAGAAATATGTGTTACTGCAGAATATGAAATTAATTTCTACCATTTTTCCACCTTTGTGAATCTAATTTGATAACAAATTTATATTTTCAGCCCCGTATTAAAGAAATGTCATCCTAGCAAAAACAGCATTCACTTCCAACTTATACCAGCTCATAAATAATTGCAGAGAAAGGTCACTACCCATTCTACATTAAACATAATGGTACATTCAGGAATAAAGCGCTGTTGTACAACTATATTAAAAAACTGTAAAACAAAAGAATATGTACAATGAAAATATCTGTATAAAAAATAGTTGTATAACAAAACAAAAGAAAAATCATAATGAAAGCTATAAGAAATTCCCATACCTCTACCTCCAGACCATACTGAAACAACCAACAAGGAACTTAAGAGCACAATTAGAAAATATAAAGCAGAGAATTGAAAAATGCACTGAGCTCATCCATATCAAAAACTCTCATCTGGAGCATATAATCAATATATTATCAGAATTTTTCCCCAATATCTTTATAAAAATTTTTAAACTTTAATATTACAATTAAAGGCTCCATCAGTAATGTAGTGAGCATTAACACTCACAGGTGAAGTATTTAAAAATGAAATAATACACAAAAATGCAGTAGGTATCAAAACAAAGATATTTGATGAGATGCTCTTTCTTTGTTAAGTAATTTATGTCTATTTGTAAGTACTTAAGTTTATTGTAATACATGGTCAAGGAGTATACTCCAAAATTGTATGCAGTAGGAGACTTTACTGTGTTTTTGTATTAGTAACTTGTGTGCTGTTGTGTACTTAATCACAATTTGTTTGAAACCATCCCATGACATCTTTGATCTGTCAAGCCAGTTCTGTGAAATGTATAATCAGTGAAAAAAGGATGATTAAAAAAATTATTTTTTGCTTTGTTAAACCAGAGGGAGGGATATGCAAGACTGCAAATTGCCAGCATACAGTGTTTTTCTCATAGCTCATTTTCTCTAGCCTGACTTTTAACAAAACACCATAATTTATAACGTTTACAGCTCCAAAAGATATGTAATATTTCAGCTCTTTGGAATTTACAGTATGAGCAATTTGTTGAGGAAGTGGAGTAATATTTGAATATATCTGGGGTTAAATATGCATTGTTCACAATCATGAATTATGTATTAGTTTTTTAAAGGGAAGTAGTTTTAAGATTAATTGAATCAATTGGATTTTCTGACTATTTTGAATTGCTGGATTTAAATTAGTCCAGTAGTTGGAATAGAGAGTAGCATCTTATTATTTAATAGATGCACTTAATTTATATGTATTCAATATTTTTTTTCAAGGTAAATGCATTCCATAACACTCTGCACATATTTATGTTTTTGTCTTTAACCTTACAGTCTTCTAAGAGGGCTGCGATAGTTTCTTTTACTTGTCTCAAAATAGGTTTAAGGAAGGTTCAAAGCAGTCCTCAAATCACTAACTGAAGGATTTCTGCAATTATTAATGTCTAATGCATTCCTTTTAGTAAAGGATAGTTATCTAGGTTAAGCACTAAGTTATTTAATTTAAAGTCTGGATTAAGATGCAATGGCTGTAGAATTTTAAATTAACTTGTTAGGTTTAATTAGTCAGTTATTTTTTTTCCAAAATTATCATCTTAGGGTCATAGCAGGTTACTAGGCTAATGGCCCTGAGCCCCTTACAAACCTAGTCAAGAGTTTATCCCCAAAAATCAACCTCCATCAGCATCTGTTGCCCCTGTCAGTAAGGGACAAAGGTGGAACCCCTGGGACAAATTTGTGGTTTCCCATCCACTCATCAAGGTTGAACTTGAAGAGGGTCAGCATGGTACTCTGACATGTATAGGAAGTCTATTCCAGAGACAGGGCAGCATCTGGGAGACAAACCTGTCTCTCCAGCAGGTTTTGTTGATGTCGCATATTAGATTTAGGCCTTTTGAGCAGGTAATGCATGAGGAGTTGGACTTACTGATATGGAGCATCTCTAGTAAGGCAGGGACCGATACTGCCTTGTAGGCGAGACACAGATCACCTCTAAGTAATCTGTATGATACCGAGTAGAGAGATAGTGATTTAAGCCTGTCCACATAGGACAGGTGCTGGAGGCCATGGGTTTTCTTTGTGAGGTATTTCTGTGGCCTTTCTAGTTGGTGTAGGTGTTTTGGGAGGTACATACCAAACAGGGCGTTATACTCAATTATTGGTCTGAGAGAGGAGCAGAGATAGAGGTAATAACCTCCTTTTTTCTGGATGCAATCCTTTTTCTTATCAGGTAAACCAAGTAAAAGACTTTAAATATTTATTTTGATGCTTCCAATGTTCTTGTTGCTAAAAAAGGGTAAAACTTTAGAACTGTATTTACAGTTAATTACTTGATTATACCAAACTTTAACCCAAATAGGACTCCAGTCACTCTTTGTTGGGATATAATCAGAAATTGCTATTTTTTTTTACTAGAGTTTATTATATCATGATATGGTTTAAAGGTATGAAGTTATGGGCAAGAGTAGTGGAAGCAAGGTTAAGAAGCGACGTGATAATTAGTGATCAGCAGTATGGTTTCATGCCGGGAAAGAGCACTACAGATGCGATCTTTGCTCTGAGAGTGTTGATGGAGAAGTACAGAGAATGTCAGGAGTCGCACTGTGTTTTTGTAGACTTAGACAAAGCATATGACAGGGTGCCTAGAGAGGAGTTGTGGTATTGTATGAGGAAGTCAGGAGTGTCAGAAAAGTATGTAAGAGTGGTACAGGATATGTAAGAGGGTAGTGTGACAGTGGTGAGGTCTGAGGTGGGAGTGACAGATGCGTTTAAGATGGAGGTTGGGTTACATCAAGGATCAGCTCTGAGCCCTTTCTTATTTGCAATGGTGATGGACAGGTTGACAGACAAGATCAGACAGGACTATACTGTTTGCAGATGACACTGTGATCTGTAGTGAGAGTAGGGAACAGGTGGAGGAGACCCTGGAGAGATGGAGATATGCTTTAGAGAGAAGAGGAATGAAGGTCAACAGGACTAAGACAGAATATATGTGTGTGAATGAGAGGGAGGATAGAGGAATGGTGAGGATGCAAGGAGTAGAGGTGGCAAAGGTGGATGAGTTTAAATACTTGGGGTCAATAGTTCAGAGTAACGGTGAGTGTAGAAGAGAGGTGAAGAAGAGAGTACAGGCAGGATGGAGTGGATGGAGAAGAGTGTCAGGAGTGATTTGTGACACACGAGTACCTGTAAGAGTGAAAGGGAAGGTCTACAAGAGGGTAGTGAGACCAACTATGTTATATGGGTTGGAGACAGTGGCACTGACAAAAAGGCAGGAGTTTGAGCTGGATGTGGCAGAATTAAAGATGTTAAGATTTGCATTAGGTGTGACGAGGGTGGACAGGATTAGGAATAAGTATATTAGAGGGTCAGCCCAGGTTGGAAGGTTTGGAGACAAAGCCAGAGAGGCACGATTATGTTGGTTTGGACATGTGCTGAGGAGGGATGCTGAGTATATTGGGAAAACGTTGCTAAGGATGAAGCTACCAGGTAACAGGAAAAGAGGAAGGCCTAAGATAAGGTTTATGGATGTGGTGAGAGAGGACATGCAGGTGGGTGGTGTGACAGAGCAAGATGCAGAGGACAGGAAGAAATGGAAACAGGTGATCTGCTGTGGCGACCCCTAACAGGAACAGCTGAAAGAAGATGATAAATGATATGGTTTAAAGTCAGGGAGTTCTAATCCACCAATTCTTTTTTAGGATAAACTAAATTCTGGTAACTAATTCTAACAGACTTGGGTGCCCATAAGAATTTGGATAAATTTGTATTTATATTTTTTTAAAAATTGTTTAGTATTATCATATTGGATGTATGAAATTGAAATAGTAGATTTGGTAATATATTCATTTTGATGATTGCCACTTTCAATAGCACAGGAAATTGTAGTTTATTCCATCTAAGAATATCTTGTTCAATAGTTGTCCATAATTTCATTAAGTTGTTTTGGTAGAGCAGACTGGAGTCATGATAAAAGGATATACCCAAAATGTCAATGAGTCATTTAACTAATTTCAGTCTCTGGAAAGTAGTTAATTAAATTATAATTTGGGATTAAAGAAAACAAATAGTGGATTTAGTCAGATTTAGTTTATAATTAGAAAAGTTTGAAAATATGTGAATAGAATACAATATTTTGGTAAGTCAGTATTGGGTAAATTGAAATAGAAGTTAAAATCATTAAAATGCAACCTTTGTATTGTATGTTACAGGAATATAGTGAGACATTTTTGTGCTACAAGAAGGAAGACAGATTCTATATACAGATTAAATAAGAACAGAGATAACAGACAACCTCATCTTGTTCCATTATTGATCTTTATTGGCGAGGAAGTAATTATATTTATATGCAAAGTTGTGTGGGCATGCACATAAAGAAATTTCATTAAGTTAATAGAGGCTTGCAGTAAGCAGAAATATGGCATGAGAAAACAAACTCTAAGCTGAGTCTATCAAAGGCCTTAAAAGCATCAAATGTCAAGTGGAAAAACTGAGTTGTTATATTGTTAAAGTATAATCGGTGTATCCAGTGTTAGTGTGTGGTCACAGGTTTGTCTACCCTGAAGAAAACCAGATTGATCAGATTAAATTATTTTTGGTAATAAAGGTTTCAATATATTAGTCAGTAGTGAAGCAAATATTTTAATATCTATATTAATAACAGAAATCAGTCTGTAGGTAATTGTGTTTTTAGTGTCAGAATTCACTTTGGGAATAAGGATCATTTTAGAATTATTTAGATATAAATCTGCAATACCATTATCTTTATGTAATTGAACAGATAAATTACAATTTTTAGAGTTTTTTTTTTTAACAAAGTATTATAAAAATCTTCAGTGTAACCATCAGCTCCAAGGGATTTACCCAGTTTGTGATTATTAATATTTTGCAGAATTTCTTGTTGAGAAAGCAGTGCTGAGATCTTGATGACTTTGGATAAGTTTGGGAAAACATAACTGACTTAAAATAAAATACTACTGCCAATGGAGAAAAGAATGAACTATGATGACAATTCACAAACATTTTATTAAATAGTTTTGTTCTATTAAATAACTTCATCAGAAGTACTGAACATCCCACAAGCACTTCCATTTATATACACAGAACACTAAGTGATCACATCTGACCAATAAAATAGAGATTTCAATTTTCTAATTAAGATCCATTAATACTTCACCCTTAAGGCAGAACTAATAGAACACATATCAATCAAACCAGGTCTGTTTGTATCATCTAATCTAAGCTGCCATCTAAGTTCACAGACATCCAAGTGTTCATCTAAAATGTTTCCTTGCAAATCTTTATTAACCTGTTCAATAACATTTAAATAAAACTTATGTGCACTGAATTCAGCAATGTGTTTGTACAACACATTATATCCTTCTCCCATATCATATAATAAAATATCAGTTATAGCATAAGCTCTACTGATTTCATTTTGCAATACTTTTTCATAAGTATCATCCCACTAACAAGGCATTCATTTGATTAAGATAGTCCAAATGGAATGTAATGTTTTAACTGACATGTTTTTAATGAGAGGCTATCCCTTGGATTTTGTAAGGAATATAAGAGATGACGTTTGTTCCAAAAGAGAAAAATATGTTTTTCTTCCTGTTTTAACTGATAAATCAAGTGAAATAAATTTCAAGTCATATAGACTTACATTAACTAAAAATGATAGATTATTCATTGCTCCCTTTACCTGAAATAGTACTGCCCTTATTAATTGTATTTATAAAAATCAAGGCATTTTTTTTCCTTGGATCCAGAGTTAAAAGAAAAGTTAGATGAAAAACCTGGAGAGTTTATAGAAGAGATAAAACATTTAAAAATGATCTTGAATCTCATTTTAAGTCTAGTTATGATATAAATAAAAAGAAGGGGACATTCAAATGGGGTAATGTTCCCAATACTGATATATTAAGTTAGGTGACTGCTTTATGGTAAAGGGTATTAAATATAACTTTCATGATAATTTTTCTTGTGATTTTACAAATGTGGCTTACCTAGCTCAGTGTACTTGCTTGTCCAGCATTTTATGTGGGTAAAACCTGCAGAAAATTTAAAAATCACATGAACATTTGTTAGATATTAAAAATAAAATATTGACTAATGCATTGCGCAAACACATTGCTAAATTCAGCATGCACAGGTTTTATTTTAATGTGCTTGGTAGTAACTTGATTAAAGTGTAGCTATCATTCTAAGTCTTTTGGATTAAGCACTTGGGCTTCAGACCAGTTGTTTTACATTAGGAAAGTTTGTGGCCTGCACTGTGGTGGCAGGACAGGTAGCTTACATCCTTCTAAGTTGTGAACTGCTTATTGAGGGCTCAGTGTCTGTTATTCTAAAAGTGTATTAGTTCTGGTTTAAGCACTTGGGCTTCAGGCCAGTTATTTTACATTAAGAAGGTTCGTGGTCTACACTCTTGTGGGAGGAGAGGCTGGAATCTGCCCTTCTGAGCTGGGAATTTCTGGTTAAAGGCTTATAGTGCTAGCATATTTGAACTGTTTCTTACTGAAATTGGTACACCTTGTTTGCTGTAGCATAGACTAGATCCTGGCCTGCTGAAACTAGCTTTATTTGTATGCTGCTTGTTTGTTTGCTTGTTATTTCCCTGAAACGCTAATTCCACCTAAAACATGGCTTTTCAGTGCTTCTGTGGATCCCTAGTGATATCTGCATTGCTTACTGTATTTATTTCCTTGTTTCACTTGAAAGAAAGTTACTGTTTGTCATTTTTGCATTTAAGTTACCTGAAACACAATGCATTTAAGTTACCTGGCACTTGCTCACTAAAGCAATTATATAAGTCAGCACTAAAATATTAAAAGCACTACACCCTCACAAACTCCCCTTGAGTACCTTGTTCCCCATTGGCCCTTTTTTTTCAATTATAAAGGAATTCCCAATACTATTCTAGCATGCCCAAAGGTCAGTTGTCAATCTCCTCTCCGGTCCAGCTGGTGAATCTGTGAATCTTGAGGCAATGTTACAACTGCCTCATGTACACAGACAACCCTCTTCTCCTCCCAACAAATTCCAGCACATGTGAGAGATACAACCATATAGCCATACTGGAGGCCAAGCTCTCTCAACTCAGTACTGGCAAAACCAGTCAGGAGGAGAAGGAAACCACACTCACTACAATTCCAGTCTCACATAGACCTACCACGACAGCAAACCAAACACATAAACACACAAAAACATACTCGGAGGCTCTAAATAAAAATCTGCCTACGCAGCAGAGACCTCCAAGGCAGACACCCAAGCAACCGCTAACCCAAAACAAAACACGTGCAACACATAGCTCACAAAGCCATTGTGCCGAACAGTCACAGCCCTTAAGGCTAAACAACACACCTGATACACTTGTAATAGGTGACTATCGTTAGGCACACTGACGTCCCACTCACCAGGCTGAACAAGGAGAAGGTTACGATGAGCTGCCTGTCAGGCGCTAGGATCCACCACATAACACAAGCACTCAGGTCACTCCAAGGCAAGTACAAATATGACGCAGTCATTGTCCATGCTGGTGTGAATGACCTGAGACATACCTCCCTGGACTACATGAAAAGAGACATAGAGGAGCTCTCTGAGCATGTAGCCCAGGCCGGTTTGACCCTGACCTTGAGTAGCATCTTACCCTCACCAAGAATGATGCCACAATATGAAGACAAGATGATCAATTTCAACAATTGGCTTAAGTATTGGTGTCATTCAAAGGGGATCCAATGCCTGTCAGCCTGGGATGACATGCTCGACAAGCCACGATGCTTCGTTAGGGACGGCTTGCACCTGTCACCCCTGGGCTTTGGGATATTGGCAAAGGCTCTTGCTACCCTCATAGTGCCTTTTTTAGGCAAGGCTCAAAAGACAAACCCACCTCCATAGGTATCACAAGGGATAAGAAACTAAGAGTAATGCTACTCAATGCCAGAAGTCTAAACCTCAAGATGCACGCACTCGAAACTCTCCTTAGCATGGAGAACATAGATATCTGTGCAGTAACAGAAACTTGGTTCAAGGCTCCTGAGAGCACCCCAGCACTACCAGGTTATACTTCATACCATGCTTTTCGGCCCCAAAACTTGGACCGTACCACAAAAGGAGGGGGAGTATCAATATTCGTCAAAGATACCCACACCTCCAGGTTGGTGGCACAGCACGAAGCATCAGAGACTATCCATGTGCAACTAACAGTGGGTAAAACTGCCTTCCAGTTTATAGCCTGCTACAGACCACCCTCCCAAACCCAGGAACCCCACTCGGCATTCCTGAGAACACTGGAAAATATGAAGGTCTCTCCAAACACCATTATATTGGGCGACTTCAACTACCCAAACATAGAATGGGAGCATTACTCTAGCTCCATCACCCTAGCCCAAAGGTTCCTAGAATTTATAAACTCAAATGCTATGGAACAACTTTTTACCACTCCCACAAGAGGGGAAAACATACTGGACCTGATCATCACCAACATGGGGACTCTATGCTCCAGACCAGAAGTGTATCCCTCACTGGTAAGATCAGACCATAAACTAATCTCACTGGATATTCACATCCCGACTCCACCACCTGCCCTGAAAACCACAGTGAAAAACTTCTCTAAAGCAAATTTCACACTCCGCAAAACCGAGGTGGAATCCTTCAAAGCCCCCGGGCCTGTGGAAAATACGGCCCAGACTGCAGAATCCTTTATAAACGCATTCTATGAACACCTTCAGGAATGCATGGATCATGCAATCCCAAATAAAACCAAAACCCAATCCTCCAAAGGCAGACGTCCTTTCTGGTGGACCCCAGCCATAAACAAACTATACAATAGAAGGAGGAAGCTACTACATGATAGAGCAAAATCCCAAAAAGGGAAGGCATCTCTGATCAGTATTAGCAAAAAACTACGGGCACTCATAAAATCATCTAAGGCCAGCTTCGAGAGAAAAATTGCACAGGACACTAAGGATAATCACAAGGCTTTCTTTAGTTATGTTAGGAACCTGGGTGGGAATTCCCAGATATGCTCAGAATTAGTCCAAAATGACAAAAAATACACCGAACCCACAGACATTGCCAACATCCTAGCTGACAGGTTCAGCGCAAACTTCTCCCCCCCCACCAAAAGGGCAAATATTTATCCTAGCAGAGTGCTGCCCCCCCCTAACATCTCAGATGCTCAGGTAAGAGCTGCCCTCTCCAAAGCAAAAAACACAGCATCAATGGGACCAGACGGTGTCCCGGGCTGCATCCTACATGAACTCCAAGAGGAGCTAAACCCAAACATAAAACTACTGTTCAATCTCAGCCTTACTACAGGATATGTACCCAAAGAGTGACATACAGCAACAGTGGTCCCTCTCCACAAAGGTGGTGCCTCAACGGATCCTGGAAACTATTGCCCCATAAGCCTGACTAGCTTGGTCTGCAAACCTATGGAAAGGATCATCATGGACCTCATAAATGAAGATATTGGGGACCTACAGACACTGGATCCTACCCAGTTCGGCTTTAAGGGCAGATCCTGCCTCTTAAACCTGGTTGATTTCTTTGAAACAGTCACCAAGGCCATTGACAAGGGGAAGGTGGTCCACACAGCCTACCTGGACCTCGCAAAAGCCTTCGATACAATACCCCACTTGGGCATTATAGATAAGCTCACCAGCTTAAATATAAACCCCTATGTCACTAGATGGGTTGCAAACTGGCTCAAGGACAGAACCCACATGGTTAGAATTGCTGGAGCCATGTCAGACTCCAAACCAGTTACAAGTGGCGTCCCACAAGGCTCAGTCCTGGGACCTCTCTTGTTTGGTATATATTCCTTGGAGGTACAGGCCAACACGGAAGGACTGTGGCTGACTAAGTTCGCAGATGACTACAAACTGGGTGCCATAATCGACTCTCCATCCGACAAAGCATCCTCCAAAAGGGCCTCATAGAAACAGACAACTGGTGCCAGAGCCATGGCCTCAAGCTAAATGCCAAAAAGTGTATAGTCATCCCCTTTGGCAAAAACAAAGTGCCCACAAATTACCACATAGGTGGTAATCCATTAAGTACAGAAGAAGTAATGAGGGACCTGGGGACCCAAGTTGATAGCAATCTCTCATTTGACAACCACGTGGCCAAAGTGGTTAGAAAAACATCATGAAAGGATTCACATCTAGATCAGGGGAGGTCATCGTGCCTCTTTACTCATCCCTCATTAGGCCCATAATTGAGTACAATGCCCCTTTCGGGATGTACCTTACCAGATACCTGCAGCAACTGGAAAGACCCCAAAAGTACCTCACCAAGAGGATCATAAGGCTCAAACAGATGCCATATGCTGCCCGGTTAAAGAAACTCCAGCTCTACTCAGTGGCATACCGGCTGCTCAGAGGCGATCTTTGCCTGACGTATAAAGCCATGTCCAACCCGGAATTAATGGACATGCTGCACCTCAGAAAATCCAAATCCCATCGAGCTATGCGCTTGAGAGACTTGAACCTCAGCACTGAAATAAATAGGACGTGCTGGAGGGACAGATTCATAACCCAGAGGCTCCCTTCACTCTAGAATAAAATCCCAGTCCAGGTTAGGCAGAGTCCCTCATTGACTCTCTTCAAGTGGAATCTTGATGAGTGGATGGGAGATCGTAGGTTTACCCCGGGTATCACTTCTGTGTCACTGTTAGACAGAGGCACAGTATACTAACCTCAAAAAAGGGCATAGCAAAATTAATTTAAAATGGGTGCCGAAAGCCAAACACACTCTGGCTAGGCTTATAAATGCCCTAGGGCAGATAGCCTAGTATGAACCTATGTTATTGAACAGGTTAATCAGGATTTGCAAGGAAAAATGTTAGATAAACATTTGGATGTTAGTGAACTTATATGGCAGCTTAAATTAGATGCTACAAACAGCCCTAGTTTGATTGATATGTGTTCTATTAGTTCTGTCTTAAGGCTGAAGTATTACAATGGGTCTTAATTAGAAAACTGAAATTTCTGTTTTATTAGTCGGATGTGATCACTTATTGTGGGATGTTTATTAGTTTTGATGAAGTTCTTTAATAGAATGAAGGCGCTTAATAAAGTGTTTTTATTTGAATTGTCATCTTTGTTCACTCTTTTCTGTATTGGAAGTAGTATTTTATTTTGATTTATTCATTTATGGTTCCTAACTGACTTAAAAATGTATCTCTTTCCTGTAATGTGAATAGCAGATTTTGTTTGCTGTATGACTGAGAAAATATCTGTTCAAAAATACCAATAATTCTGATGCCTGTATGATACGTTTGGCCTTGGTATATTATTTTGGTTATTAAAGGAGAGACTTTATTGATGTTTATCAATCTCACGAAGTTTTGATGGCAGCTGTGTCCATTCAGAATATCTAGCTAACATTTTAAATTCATTAACCGATTGCTGCTCTGTATATAATAAGCAGAGATATTTGTGAAGATTATTTAAATCTTTTGCCAAATCTGGACTATATAAGTAAATCTACATTTTTTTTTCTTTTAAGCTATAAAATCTTTTCTAGTATGATGCCTCATTAACACGGATTACCATAATCTTGATTTTGATGGCACTAATTGTTTGTACTGCAAGTTCATTTTTGTTTCAGTGTTTTAACATTTTAAGAGAAACATGATAAGCCTAGATGTTCCAAAGTGCCCAGAGGACTTGGAGGTATTGTTCTTCTCTGTCTGTTGCCACAGCAGAAATTTGATGGCTGGTTAAAGTAAGACTGGCTAAGAGGGAGTCTACTGTAATAGCATTGGTTTATCCAAAAATGTATTCTTAACTAAATAGCATCACCCCTCATTGTCTAAATCATATTGTAAAAAAGTATCTTTAAATATTTTTTTAATAATAATTAAAACCCCATACTGTTTGACCTATTACCTGATTCAGTGATTGTTTTACACCATTTTTCTCCATGCCTTGAGCCCAATGACCTGACATCATATGGGTCTCTTGTACAATTTTTATTTCAGCCTTCAATTTAAATAGTATGTGAAAAAAATAGGTTTATTTTCATTTCCATAAGTCCATTATCCACATTGGCATTCCCTACAAAAGTATATAATATGATGGTGGATTGGTGTTTCCTCACAGCATATACACTAATTTTTAAAGCACAAACTTAAAAATGGTGGAATATAGCACTTAACTCTTCTTGCTAAAATCCTGTGCCTCACCACACCCCAACAATGCCAGAAAGAGAGTAATATAACAATGCACAGAGAACCATATATCTAGACAGCATATAAAACTTGGAACCAATTATACACTCTATGTCTTAATATTTTAACAATGTTATTTAGAATAATAATACAATTGGAACAGGATGAATATAGCACAATGGCCTATAACTCTGCATATCTTGTCACATAGCCCCAGTTTGATGGGTAGACTAAGAGTATATAAGAACACTGTAGAAACATCATTTAGAAACTAATTATGTGTAAATATAGTTGAAAAGTTTTAAGCACAGAAATAATTTCACATAATGGGCTCATTATTTATATTACAAAACTCAGAAAATGCATAATTAAGTAATAAATCCACTTGGAATATAAGAAAAATAACTTCAATATTTTCATTTGCATAGATTTTAGCTGTGATGAAAACAAGCATTTGAACAGGACACTCCTTATAAGACAAACAGGGAGTGTTCTGCATCATCCTCATTGAGTAAAAAACAGAGCCCAAATAATCTCCCGGCCAGGAGGGACACAAATCAGCAGAACCAGAACCTCAGGTATAAGGAAAACTTACATTTATTCCCTGTAATTTCCATATAGTTTTAAGTTATTTTTGGTAAACTATGACTTTCACTTTCTGTAGTACATGTACTAGGATATGATGTAAAACCTTCATGGTTTAACTGGACAATCAATCTTCAATCAGGGGTAGTGTTTAAAGCATTGATGAAGAACTGTCTTGCTTCTTTGGGCGAGACAACTGCATATTTAAGTCCATTATTTTGGAATGCTAAGGTGGGGTATCTAATTTGAAATTTAATCTTTTTTTTTTTTTTTTTTTTGAGATTAGGAATGCACAAAAAGGTGAAGGTTTCTGGCGATCCTATTTAATTTGGTAGGGAAGACCTTTTCAAAAGTAATATTTCCATTCCATATCAGCGTTCTTTTTTTTTTGCAGCTGAGAGTATTTTGCATGCATCCTGATAGTTTAAAGGCCTGATGTAAATTTGCCTCCGTTTATCCTCAGTTGGAGCCGTGCTGAGTGCTCATTGTGCTCTCGATAATAATGTGTTTGGAGTCTACCTGGTTTTCTAAAAGACAGCCAGTAATTTGATGAAGAAATTCTATAAGTTTTGTTTGTTCATATTTTTTTAGGAACCCCGTGTATCAGATTATTATTTTGTCTGCTTCTGGCTTCTAGGTCTAAGATTTTTTGTTGAATTTCCTGAACAGTTTTAGCAATAGAATGAGAAGCTTCTTGCAACTGATTAATCTTTATTTTATTTTCGATTTTGAAGTCTGTTTTTCTAGTCTGGCCGCAATTTGGTTTAGTGTGTTGCCAAAAGTCTGGAGTTGGTCTGAGAATTGTTGAATCACTGATCACAGTTTTTGTAGTGCCATTTTGAAATCTTCCACTCCAAGGAGATGGTCTGTTTTCACCTTGTTTGTACATTGTTGGCCTTCCTGTTGTCTAGTATTTAGCAGCCATTTTGAAATAATTCCCTTTTCTGTTGTAGTTACTGCTGATAGTTTAGATTTAGAGGTTTGTATGTCCATATTTTTCTATTCATTTGACATCCTGTGTCTCTTTTTGTGCTGCACGTTTTTTCTTTCTTACAGCACTGAAGCCCTTAGAATGTGGCCAGGTAGATCACCCACTCCTCACAGTTAAGTCTCCATGCATTTTTAAAGAATTATAGTTAAAGGATGTGCATGTTTATAGTTTTTGAGACTCTGAGATTTAAAAAGCTATGCTCTATGCTGATTTGACTACTGTGTCCAAGTGATTTCTACAGTGCCATGCTGATACAGTGCTCACAGGTTGGCAGCCCCTTTTCCTCTCTACCATATTAGCAGAAAATTAAGTGTTAAGTTTATCCCATCTATCCACACTGTTGCCCAAGCAATCCCTGAAACCTTTTCTATGATGTATCTTTGAAACAAGTCTCAAAGAAAGGCTAAAAATAATATTTGGTGACCATTTATGTCAGACAGAATAGCCAAAGATCTGGACTTGCATATGCTAAATCTGAGATGGTCTCTTTTCAAAATATTCCCTTTTCTCTGGTGTCTGGTGATCTCTCAGACATGGTATATTTAAGTCTGAGGGGGACTTGCCCTCTGCAATGGAGGTACAGGATGCTTTCTCGATAGTCTCTCTTTCCTTGTATTATTTATTTTGCTCTTGATTTTCATTAGGGAGCTATAATGAGACCAGACATCACAGGCTGCGTTCTCATTAGTATCAGATATGTACTACCCAATCCTTTATTTAAACTGTTCCAACAAAGCTTATCTACGACGTTGGTTACTGATGCTTAACAGTCACTATGAATGACTTGTCTACAGAAGAGTGATCTCCTATGGACCCAGGTAATTACAGGCCCATCAGCCTCCCCATCCTTTTATACAAAGACATGGATCACATCACAGCAGAACTTATATTTACATAGGGAATTTAAATGAGTTCCACCCCACTCAGGTCTAGTTTTGTGAAGACACATCCTACCTCCTTAACCTAGTAAGCATCTTTGAAAAGGTTGCAGAGGTTGTAGACTGCAATCACTCTGTGCAGACACTCTATCTCAACTTGGCCAAGGCTTTTGGCACCATCCACCAAGCCGATATTACTGACAAAATAGATATAGTTAATTTAAATCTTTACACTGTCTGCGGGATTACAAATTGGATGTCCAACAAATCCCAGTTGTTGGTAACATCTCTGAATATAAACAATAAGTAGCGGGGCAGTGCAAGTATCAATACTGCGCTCTCCCCTGTTGGCATTAATACACCGGCAGTGTGGTTGACCAAATTTGCTAAGGACTGTAAGCCGGGCATCACTGTCCACTAATTCACTAATGCTAAGCAGCTCCAGCAAGGCCTGTAATATACACATACCCAGTGCACCATAAATCATCTAAATGCAAAAGCAGTGTAGTAGAATTCAGTGAAAAGGCTGCCCCATCCTTATACATTCCAAATGGTACTGACATAGCCATGGGAGACCTAGGTACTTATGTAGAAAACTCACTCTCTCATTCAGTCATCAGCTTTCATATTTCCATCATAATTAAGAAATCCTTCTGTCTGGGAATTTAATTTTTAATGGAATATTCTTAAGGTCCAGAAAGTCATCCTACTGTTGTACTTTCCCTTACCAATCCATAATCAATTATAATCTTACATTTGCTAAGTACAAATGGAAGCATTTCACTCAATAGGAAAGGTCCAAGATATTTCTACCCAAGGAAATGAAACACCTCAAGTCCTTCAAATATCTTGCAATATTTGTACAACTCTGCTTATCCTTGTTAGCCATCCAGATACTCAAAGATGACCTGTGTCTTACTTTATGAGCCATAGAAGACCCAACCCTATTTGACCTACTGTTTCTTTGCAAAACCAGTTGCTCTTCAAACACACCTCACTGAAGCCTTTTTTTAGATTTTTATTGTAGTACACTCAACAGCACCAGTTGGGATCTAAATATACACTAAGAAACAAACAAGGCAACTTGCTGGAAAGATATGTTTCTTAACAATGTATTCCCAGCTTATAGAATACGTTACCACAACAGATCAAGCAAAGTACAATTTTGGCTACTTTCTAGTCCAGTCTTGATGGTTGTATGAATAGACTAATTTATACTAGGAGTATCATATGTGGTCCCACTCAGTCCGAGAGCTGAACACTACTGAGTGCTCAACAAGGTTGGCAGGAACTTTAGAGAGTGTCTTCCTATAGGGTTATATGGCCAGGCATCTTATGGTCTCTCTGGTCCTTTGCCTAGTCTTATTCCAATACTCCTAAAATTAAACATACCTCTTTCATCGGTTTCATGTATTACAAATAATTCCAGTTCCATATGTATTTTAATTTCAATTGTATTGCCTCCACTTCACCAACAGTGACACAAACTGCACATTTGTAGGTACAGTGTTTGTGGCACCACCATCATTTGATATGCAAGGACCACATATCTCATAGCCACTGTTAACAAACTGCATTATTGCGTAGAAGCAGAAAAGGAATGCTGCTTTGGTTAAGGTGCCCTCTTAGTGCATCATAGCTATCCATGGTAGGGTTATGGGTAATTTAGATATATACCCCGCTATGAGTCTACAATAAGTGGCTGGTATGGTGTAAAATGTGAACTACCTATAATGCTACCCTGGTGTGCTGCCACCTTATTATTGCTATTTTCTGAATCAAAATTACAGTTAAATAATATTTCATTAAAACAAACTTGTCAGACCTGGCTTTCAATATATAATTTAATACAGCAGCTAAGAAAACCCTGACAAATGGATTTAGTTTTCGCTGCTGTGCAACAAGATTAACACCCCAATAATGTACCTGAAGTACGTGACGGCAATTTAAAATGACTAACTTTTTTGTTCCTTCTGATTAGTGGTGTTAAGTACCATCAAGTCTGTACGTAGTACCTCATTATATTTGTGTGTGGGATTAGCATATAATGATACTATGCATTTCAGCATGATTTCTATATTTAAATTTCTGCTCAGATTTTGATGTCAAAGTAGAACCTTATTCACTGCTGAACAAAAAGCCTTGAATGAATCCAAAGAAAAAGTTCTAAAGATATCACCCATAACATTATATAAAAACAGAATCACATCAGATGTCTTTTTACTTAGTGTTTTAATTAAGCAAAGTAAATTATTAAAATAATTATGAGAAAAGAACATGATCAACATCGGTGACATTTCCTGCTTCACAAACTGCAGCATAAAACTTAAGAAATGTGATGATAAACTATCTAGTTTAGAGACTAAATGGTCATTAGCAAGTTAAAAAATATATAAAAAGTGCAGGAACACATCTACCATTTCAAACCATCATCAGTCTGAGCCACTAAACAAGCCATGGATGCCAGGGCCATAGATAGGCCTCTATCCCTGTAGGCCACTGGTGCAGGAGGCAATGATGAGTTACTGCCATGCTGTGTGTAGACAGACTGCAAGACAAGCTAGAGTGGAAGTGAGGCCTACAGTACAAACAACAAAACCTCCCCATCAGCAGAATGCTGCAAGAAGGTGGGTAGTGGAATTTTGTTTATTGCTATATCAACTATATCACAGGGTGCAACTGAAGACAGCATATTGAACATGTATACATGTATACAACCACCAAATGGCAGCATGAGGAGAGAATTGAACCACAAAGGTTTGCCAAGGACTGTTTTACTCACTCATGTACAGATCCTGTATCTCAGAGGCAGGCACATCTTGTCATTAGACCAAGAAAATGGAAGTGGCTGTAAAAGTTCATGGAGGACAGGTGTTACTGCAGTCCCTACATACAGAAGTGATGCAAATCCTTCACAAGAGCAAAGCAGACAAGGTTTTATGCGAGCAGGTATTGCAGGAAGAGGTGCAAAAGATCAGTGCTGAGGGTGGTCATAACAGGACACTAGTACATTTGGGTCATAGGGCAAGTTGACCAACTATCCTAGTTTCTCCATGACAGTCCCGGTTTGGAAGTCTCTGCCCCAGAATCCTGAACATTTTTCTATGGGACACAGAAATATCCCAGTTTAGACCACTCAGTCTGAATGGTGACCTGGCTTCCTGGAGTGGCCAGTTCCCCTGCTTTCCCATTCTGAGCAGCTCTGGGAACTTTGCGATTTTTTGGGGATGCCATTGGGTATGGGTTAATGTCAGATACCTTCACCCAGGCAGGAGCTTTCCAGGCCCTGCCACTTTCAGTCAGTCACTCCCTCAAGGACATCCATCATAGGAGGCTCTGCCTGACCCCACTCACTCAGGCAGGAGCTCTCTAGGCCCCGCACCCATCTGCCTGGTGCTCCCTTACTGACTTCTATCAGGGCCAACCTCTGCAGGCCTCCCCTTTGACCTGGCCAAGAAAGCTTTGCCGGCCACGGCCCCCCATGTCAGGGGACTTCACCACCTCCATGTCTCCTGCAGGCTGCCAAATCATGCTAGATCGCTCATGCCCTGGGTCCCTTTCAGGTGAGCTTCCCTCCAATCCTGTCCACCCCTCTGGAACTCCCCTCGGCCAATGAGGGGCAGATCTGCTCTTATGAAGGCTTCAGAGTCCCCTTGCTTTACCATCCAGAGCAGCTCTAGGGACTTTGAGATTTTTTAAGGATGCCGTCGGTTATGGGGTGAAGTTGGATGCCTTCACCCCGGCAGGAGCTCTCCAGGCCCTTCTGCCATCTGCCCTGGTGCTTCCTCAAGGACTTCCATCATGGGAAGCTCTGCCTGACACCCTGCTCACCCAGGCAGGAGCTCTCCAGGCTCTGCCACTGTTCGGCAGTCGCTCCTTTAAGGACTTCTGTCATGTGGGGGGGGGGGCTATGCCTGGCACCACTCACCCAGGCAGGAGCTCTCCAGGCCTTGCTGCTGTCTGCCCCAGTGCTCCCTTAAGAACTTCTATTGTGGGGAGCTCTGCCTGACCCCCCTCACCCAGACAGGAGCTCGCCTAGCCCTGCCACTATCTGCCTCTCTTCCCCTTCCAGACTTCCATCCCAGAGGGAGCATGATCCATACCACTTCCTTCAGGTGGGAGCTGTCCTGTCCCATTCACTTTCTACCTCTCTCCCCCTTCCAGACCTATTGGGATGGACCCCCTTTGGGCTTCCACTTCTACCCAGGAGAGAGAGCTCTTATCCAGGGTAACATATCTCCTGACTGCTACCAGATTATGCAGTGTCACATGTGCTATTAGAGCCTCTCAGAAGATCTTCCTAGCCTCATGGAACTCAGCTGGGTCATGAAGCCTCAGACAGTCCCTCATCCAGACTTCTGAGACACTGGTTCTCCCCTTTGCCTTGCACCTAGGACTTTCAAACTGGCAGGGGAAATGGCCCTGGGTCCACCCATCTCTTTGTTTTTTGCAGCACTCCTCAGTCTCTCTCCTCACAGTGCCCAGTGCCGACAAATGTGCACCGCTTGGAGCCTCCTGGTATGTGGCCTCTTGCCTTATGAGTGGTGCCTTTCACAGACTGGCATCCCCACAGTGCTAGGTAAAGGATGGGAGGCCAACCTGCCAGCCTCGGTGAGAGATGATATGGCGGCCCTATCTCCATTCCCATAGGGTTTGGAGAATAGGATTGCAGACCTAGCTTCCCGAGAAGGCCCTCAAGTGTCCCAGTTTAAGTCCTGTAACAAAATGGTCACCTTGTCATAGGGTTAACAATATGATGCTGCTGCTGCTGCTGCATACAATGGCCAAGGCAAAGGATGTCACTGAGGTACTTCTCCATACCTCTCAACTGTCCAGATTTTTGATTCCTGTTTTTGGTCTGCTCTTCATAAAATGTTGTTTTTGTGGCAAATCATTGAGGATTGAAATCAGAAAATAATGATGGACATTTGAGTTTGATTTCATGCTTTTCTGAAATTCATGCTAATGCAACATGTGTTATTTTCTCAACTTTCTAAGTTTGTAAGAGCAATATTTAAAAATTTTCCATATTTTTGTCCCTTTGCCCCCCCCCCCTCCATTTTAAATGGCTTTGTCCAGTTTTAGTGCTCTTAATGGTGGAGAGGTATGGTACGTCCTCCACTGGAATTAGGCCACCAAAACAGAAACAGGTCACACAGATTGGAGAATTCTGGTAATCGTGTGTAGTTAAGGTGAGAAAACCCTTATACCTGACAGTTGCTTGAATGAGGGAGCTGGGTTGGGTAATGACTATCAGAGTGTCTACAAGTATCACATAGTACACCTGGCCAATGATTGTGACACTGAAACTGCACCCCAGCACTGAAGAATTTGATCATTAACTCCCCTAAATACTCTACCCTTGTGTGTGGCTACCACATCCACCTCCCCTAACCCTTATATCCATGGTGATATTGCTGTTACCAGTTACTGTCTGCATCTGCATGTTTGGAAGGTATGATAACTGTGTTTGGCCTAACCCTCTCTCCAGTATAGCTAATGCAATGCTTAGTATACTGTGTGGCTATCTTGCACACTGTAATGTATAGCCTGGCCATAATACTGTATGTATCAGATTTATAGTGTGTGGTTCTTGACATGGCACATAACTTCAGACCAGATGCTTCCTCTTTGCCAGTGCCACAATATAATGTGCCCAGTCAGTGCCTTGCACAGGGTGACACTGTAGCTGTTTTCGCTGACAACTCAGCACCCAACTTCTCCTTTGCTGCTGCCACAGGTATATCAGGCAGTACTGCAATTTTCCCACATTGTAGCTGGCTGTGAACTGTCATACTGCATTATGAGGTACTTACCATTATGATCTGTCTGCAGGTCTTAAGTATAAATTGCAGTGTATCACCAGGTGTATTCAGCAGAGGACATGTGCCTTTAGAAAACTGACCAGGATGTGTGTGTGTAACATAACTGTGTTATATGCCATCAATGGCATGGTCTTGTGGTTTTGGACAGGGGTTGTCATGGTTTCAAGACATATCTTGCATCTCCTGTAATATACAACAATGGATACTATTACGAGTGGCCTGCTACCTATGTAACTAGTGATGTATGCACCCACCAACTAAATGATCTTGAGGGGAAGCCATCTCTCTTAAAATGCTGGTATAGGTTGCTTATTTGTCAGATGTGGCAATGCATGAAAAATGCCTGGATGGTATAAGGACACACTGTTAACAGCCTATACATTACACACCACCTGGCAGTTGATGGAGTAGAAGCCCCCTCCCACAGATATACTAGACACCATGTGGTTCAGGTAGGTATTATATGACAATGTGGGTGCATTTAGTGGACTCTTACCACACTGTTTCATAGAACT
Organism: Protopterus annectens; assembly: GCF_019279795.1. Taxonomy (NCBI): domain Eukaryota; kingdom Metazoa; phylum Chordata; order Ceratodontiformes; family Protopteridae; genus Protopterus; species Protopterus annectens. Next base: position 1,120,434,938 of record NC_056748.1, read on the forward strand.
GTGTGCGCCAATTGCATTCAATATCTACTCAGCATGCCATTTCATTTAACACTGCATGTTGATTGTCAGAAAAGCCCTAACAGTGTCAATATAATCCTATTACACTTTAAATCAATAATGTAAACACAATGTATTCCATGAGTACAAATTAAACAAATGTTAAACCAAAAACTGCCATTCCCAACACAAGCCCACTCACCAAAATACTACAATGCATACATCAAAAATTTGCAACACAAAAAAAAAATAAACATAACCATACAATATAAAAAGAATAACCTCAACACCAAACCAAAAAAAAGGCACCATGCCCATAAACAGGATCATACACATTAATGTAAAACATCTTAACTAACTGGAAAACCACAAAAAATAAATGGGATTCTCAGATATAGTAAATGAAGGATCTAGAACTTTGGGGTACAATAACAAATTTTACAACTTGTGGGTTTGCTGTTTGTCATGAAAACCCTTCCCAAGACTTACAGTATCAGATATTTTATTTATTACACCACATCCCTAAAATAATAATATTTTTTTCCTAAGGGAAAGTCCCCCTGCTAATTATATGTACCAACTCCAAGATCACACTACAGTGAGGAATGGGCAAATTCCCCTGTCATGACTGCACTGCCGTCTCATGCACAAAAACACTGCTGGCACTTTTGATCAGTTGTGCTGGCATTTCTATGAGTCTGACAGGATGCTGTTCCACAACTTGTCAGTAATCCATATAGAGACACAGTTAGGAAAGAAAGGTGTATTCTTATATAAAACACAAACTGTCAAAACTTTTATAAAAATATGAATAAAAGTTGTTTTATATATCTGTGCTTGAAACAGTACTAGAATATGTTTTGTCTTTGTGTTTGATTAGTTTGCATTTTAAATATTTTTTTTCATTTGATTTAGAAAGGAGGAAACTGGACTTACTGTTATCTTGTATATTATTGGAACAATATATGCTTGTTTAGAATGAGAATGTGTATTCTACACAAAAGATGTGGCAATATACATTTACACATCTTAAGGAACAGAAAGCATTAGCATCTACAAGCTGGTCAGCTTTGATGTTGGTATCATCATTATATCAATTAAGCTACAGAATGAAAGTTGGCCACACTTCACACCACAAGCAGAGAACAGTGAGCACAGTATCTGAGAAAGTAATCTGGAGGGTTTCCAACAAGCTAGGACATACAAACCAAAATATGTGGAAAGGATGACAGGCAAGGCAAGACAAAAAAACTTAGATGTTATAAACAGTCCTTTCATCTGAAACCACACAGACCTCATGAGAATACATATTACTTGCACCAGCGTCAGCCATTATATAACCAATTCACGTCATGTGACTCACTGAGTCAAAATCTTAATACCCTGAAAACCTGTTGTGTAAACAAACTTGAAAGAATGTTGTAAAATACAATTTAATTAATTATACCAGTTATAAAGGAATCTATAAAATAGTTAACCTCAGTTTATCTTCTTAATATATTCTAAACACAATAGTGCTTAAACCATGTTTGCTCTCTTTCTTAAAGACACACAATATTATCTGTTTCATTAAGTCCCAGTGGAATACATTGCACAAACTGCACTTGCCACCACAACTGCCTTCATTCTAAAATATTCTCCCACATCATGAAAAAGGTAAGACAGAATTTTTTTTCCAAAACCAAAAATAACTTATTATAAATCTGACTGTGGCATGCTAGTGCATTCTTAAGATTTTGATTCTTAATGGCATATTCAGGTTTGTAAACTCTTTCGACAAAGACATTTCCATTTTACCTTCACAGAATGCACAATAGGTTAAATATGTAGTGAGATACACCACAGCTCTTATCCCATAACTAGCAGTTGGTAAAGTGTGGTGAAGTTCTTCTGGTCAATCAGAAGTGTCAGTTTATCAAAAAATTAAATGGCAATAACTACAGAGATGCATTTTCTTGAACAAACTCTTTAAGATCTGTTTTATAACTATGTTTCAACACCATTTTAATGTTTTTTCCTTATCTAAAGGTATAAGTGGGGGGGGACACCACCACTTCTGTAATATTTTCAAAGTATGCAAGGGTTCCCCAATGTTCCCTAAAAATATCCTTTATGTACTTAACCCTGATCAGTGTAAGTACAAGTGAATTTTTTGTATTTGCTTTGGTTTTTATCTCCACTATTCCTTGGGGTGAAATCTACTAGTTCTACCCAGATTACAGTAATTTTGATATCTTCAAGATTCCTAGGCTATATCCTCTCCAAAAATAATTCAATCAAATAATCTATTTGCTGGTAAAAAACATTTTCTTCTCAAACAAGTGTGGAAATCTGTACCATTTGACCTTATACCACACTATTTTTTCTACAGGGTGGTCACTTGTGAAATGTAAATAACTATTAGAAAAATCTCTCTTTCTTAAATACATTAGAAGAAAAACAGCCTTCAGTATTATTTTTATACAACTTAATTTCCAAAACACAGTACTGTTTTGTGAATATTTATAAATGAACTTCAGTTCTGCTGTGGAATTTATAAAGTCAACAAATTCCTCTAAAACTGATAGAAACCCATTCCAAATCATAAGCATATCATCCAGGAATCTAAGATATATGTCCTGATACTGTGAAAATTTAGAAGGAAAAAAATATTCCCTTCCCAAAACAGTACAACAATGTTGGCATGCATTGGAGCACATGCAGCTGCCATTGCCACTCCTTTTGTCTGAGGCAAAATTCCTCTTCAAACTTAAAAACACCGTCTCTCAATACAATATCCAGGGCTTCAATTATCACCCCAAATTTGGAGATTGAAGCAGGTGCAAGTTCAAATATCTGCTCAAACTGATCAATATCAATTGAATGCGAGATTACAGTAAATAAATCCCTTATGTCCATAGGGACAAGCACACCTCTTTCTGAAAATTGCATGTTTCTAACAATTTCTACAAAGGTTCCACATGTTTTTCAATTTAAAATCAATAAACTTTGCCAAGGGTTCAGTTTTCAACAGTGTAATGCAACAATGGGTATTAAAGAGTGGTTATTGTCAACCTTTAGAATTCCAAAAATAGTTGGCATTCTAGGTTTATCAACCTTTAGGTAGAGAAACAAACTCTCATCAGTTCTCCCTTCCACCAGTGAATTTTCTAATCAAAGATCAATCTTATGATAACACACATTAATTTCATTTACAGGGGTGCATTCATACAGGCGTGGCACACTCAACAAGTTCAACATATGTAGAAAAAATTTTTTTTGTAGAACCAAACAAAGAAACAAACGCAGAGTAAGACTGTCAGTGACCACCAAGAGACAGTGTTTTTTTAGCGCTTTCTTTCACTTTTAATTCCGTGAACTTCTTCAGAAAAAGAAGAGACTTCCCCAACTCTTCTTTTATGTTACATTAAAGGAAGTGATGTCATAAATTGAACATCGTAATCATTAAGACCATCTTTTTTTAAAAATATTAACTGTCATAAAAAATGACTTATCATAAAAACATTTTCATGTAAAATAGATGTGTCTTGTTTGTAAATCACGTTGTATTTACTTTAAACAGTATTCAAAACATGAAATGAAATGAATAATACTATTGTAAAAAAAATCAGTATATACCAATGAATCTGTGTACTTAGTGTATATTTTTTATGTGTGATGTATTTAACACACTGCTGAATCATTGTGTGTATTTTAGTATTAATTATTAGATCTTTGTATGCTTGCTTAGTGTGTGTTTTACATTATATATTACACCTACATCAGTGTAATTCAGACTTCCCTTACAAAATTTTATAAAGCAAACAAAATGTTATAAGTACCTTAAAAAACACTCAGTTATAGTTACTAATACATAAAAACTAGTTCTAACTAATAATATACTAATTTGATCTATCTGTCCACCAAAAAGCATTTTAAATTAACCATCTCATTTAGACCAGGTGGATGGTCTGCCCATAACAGAAGTTACACTAAGTACACAGATTCATTGGTATATACTGATTTTTTTACAATAGTATTATTCATTTCATTTCATGTTTTGAATACTGTTTAAAGTAAATACAACATGATTTACAAACAAGACACATCTATTTTACATGAAAATGTTTTTATGATAAGTCATTTTTTATGACAGTTAATATTTTTAAAAAAAGATGGTCTTAATGATTACGATGTTCAATTTATGACATCACTTCCTTTAATGTAACATAAAAGAAGAGTTGGGGAAGTCTCTTCTTTTTCTGAAGAAGTTCACGGAATTAAAAGTGAAAGAAAGCGCTAAAAAACACTGTCTCTTGGTGGTCACTGACAGTCTTACTCTGCGTTTGTTTCTTTGTTAAGTTCGACATATGTACTGCATAGTCCATAATACTCCATATGCAACATTAAAACAATACCTCCATTTTTGTCAGGTTTCATAACGCTGATAATGAGATCAAAGGCCAACTCATTTAGTACCTTCCATTCATCTCTAGTTAAATTATAGATATAATACCAGCTTTTTTGTGTACGTGCTTTTCCTCACTAAAAACTGAGAATTAGCCATATTGTACTAATCATTAAAAAAAATCAAATGTTGAATGAATACTCCTCCACAGGGTGGAACAAAAATTAAACCACTGAAATAAATGGTGATACGTTTCTGTGACAGTCATTCCATTGTAATTGAAAATCTTTAAATTTGTTTGATTAGAAATCTGTACAGTACTGAGAATCCTAGTTCTACAGTGTTCTCCATTGACCATGTGTGCATCCTGTCCTCTCTCCCTCTTTGAGGGGATAAACATTTTTCTTGGACTGTTAACCAGCCAGGGAGGGAAAATCCTTACAGGTTGAATTGTAAATTTCCTCAATCTTAACTTTACCATCCTCTCCTCTTAAAGTACTGACTTCAAAGGATACCACCTCAAGAGGATCAAAAACATGTTCATTAGTGGACTCTAGTTCTCACCAAGTTTGTTTACAATCCTTGAACCACAAGGTGTTGATCCAGCAGGTGAGGGATGTGCCTTTCCATTCTTGTAAGCCACGCAAACATGCCTCAATTTTTTGTGCTTCCAATTTCTTTTATTCTGAACAATTGTGTTGACCTTTTTAAGCATTTATAATTGTTAGAATATTGATTAAAACAAGTCCTGAGTAATCAAGTTGTTTAAACTTGTAAGTTCTGCATTGATACCAAGCAGTTGGTTATTTTGTTTAACAATGAGCTCCATTAACTTGAATCCAGTTTTATCAAACAATGAAGTAATTTCACAGTGTAACCAGGAACCATTAATACTACCATTAGGGAACATTGAGGTATAAAGTTCCTTTGGGACTAATTAGTGTAACCAGGAACTATTAATACTACCATTAGGGAACTTTGAGGTACAAACGCCCTTTGGTACTAACTAGTCCTTTAAACATGGTTTCAAATAAGTATTGTCAATTTGAAGAGAGCACTGCTTAAACAAGCATTTTTACATCTTTTTCAGTTATGTACCAAGTGTACATTGGGAGGAATCAACCTCCAGTCCACCCCACACGTCTGTATTTAACCAAACACCAAAGTTGTGGTGACTGTAATTAAAATAAACTTTCTCACCTCTTTCATATATCCTTCATAGCAGGGTTGTCCAGACTAATGTGTTGAAATATACCAGCACTGTTGTAACAATTTCTGAGCTCGTCAGTAGTCCTTCTCTGCCAAACTAGAACAAACTACTAACTGTTGGGTCAAAAGTAATGTCATCCAGGTTGCACTGATAGATTTCATATTTTTTGAAAGGAAAGTGATTAAACCCCATGGCAGTGGAAACAAAAAAAAAACAAATGCAAAAATGTACTTACTTATACTGATGGGGTTAAGTATGTTTGCATTTTATACAACACATGTAATGTATTTCTTCATTTTGTGTTATATTTATTCTATACAGTTCTATTTGGTTTCACTCCACTGTGATTTGCTCATCTAATGCTCCTTCCCAATTACAGGCTATCACTCAGTAGGATTTCAACCTTATTGAAAATCGGCTAAGTGACAAGCAGTTTTTCCTAAATCCAAATAAAACAAAATGCTCTTATTTCTCCCCAAATACATATAAAAGGCACATTCAAAATATCCTCTCTCAACAATACTGAAATTGAAGTTGTACCTTATACAAAGTTACTTGGTGTAATAACACATGATCAACTGAAATTTGACTTTCATATTCAAAAAACTGGGCATGCTCTACAGATCAAAATGATTCCCTGCCAACTCTTCAAGAGTTACTCTAACAAATACATTCCTCTTCCATTACTACATCTTACCCATTTTCACCAACATTCAGATCTCCCTAAGATCAAAACTTGAGCTATGTTATAACAAAGTAGCTTGATTTGCAGCCAGTCAGTCATACAACTCCCACCAGTGCTACACCCTCAGATATTTAAACTGGCTTGAGTTACCTCACTAACTCCTCCTTGCTCATAAAATGGTATACAAATCCTCATCTTGCCAAGAAACCAGTACCATTCTTAACCATTACCTCCCTAATCATCTTCTTCGCTCATCTGAGAAACAACTCTCTGATATCCAGAAACCAAAGAAAATCAGGATTACGATTGAGTGTACAATTATAACCCACTTAGTACTGTTCAACAAATTAATGAGCAAGGTTCAAGAGGTGAATCTCAATATTCATTCCAAGAATAGATATCTAGTAGAGAGAACCCCATCATAATTTACTGTACTGCATGAAGTCTTAGCTTTTACAGTTTATTATGAGCAATAAACAGAAGTAGAGGACTGCCAAGTGTTTTACGACCTTTAAATAGGTTATAGGTTCATAGGTTGGTACTGGGCTATCTGCCCGAAGGCATATATTAGCCCAGCCACGTTGTGCAGTATTCACCACCCCTTTAGTAGTTCCCTAAACTCTTGTACTAGCAGCTAGTACCCTTGGCCCCTATCTAGTAGTGCTGTTGGTGTGATCCCCGGTGTGAACTTTCTGCTACTCATCCACTCATCAAGGTTCCTCTTGAAGAGTGATAGCGAGGGGCTCTGTCTTATGTAGATCGGGACCCTGTTCCATAGTAAGGGAAGTCTCTGAGGAGGAAATCTATCCCTCCAGCATGTTCTATTCATTGTTGTGTTGAGGTTTATATCCCTAGAGCGTGTAGCTCGAGTAGATTTGGTTTTGCTAAGATGGAGCATGTTCAACAATTCTGGGTTGGAAATGGCTCTGTACGTTAGACAGAGATCGCCTCTGAGAAAGCGATATGCAACAGAGAACAGTCTTAGCTTTTTCAATCGTGCTGCATAGGGCAACTGTTTGAGGCCAGTAATCCTCTTGGTTAGGTACCTTTGTGGTCTCTCCAGCTGCTGGAGATGTCTAGCCAGGTACATCCCAATTGATGTATTGTACTCAATAATGGGTCTGATGAGGGAAGAGTAGAGGGGCACCATTATATCCTTAGATCTTGATGCGAACCCTTTCGTGATCAGATGGGTCACATAGAAGGATTTTCTAACCACTTTGGCAACATGGTTGTCAAAGAAAAGCTGACTATCTACTTGGGTCCCTAGATCCCTTATTTCTTAAATCTTAAAGAAACATAGAAATGGTAATTTCAGAGAGATAAAGTTATGTACCTGTGATCAGCAAACAACTTTAAAAGTTGTTAGACACTTCGCTTTGTGCTTATTTTTATTTTTGTATGCATGTTGACGGTATAAAGTGTATTAAAGATTTTAATGTTTTCTGTTTCTGTACTAGTCTGTGGAGGCTCCCATGTCTGTGAAGGCTCCCAAGTATGCTTTATCACAAGACTAGAACATATCAGCTTTACAAAGTTATGCACTTTCCTGATGTTACAGATGTGAATAATAAGTGTACAAATTTGTCATTTTCACACAGCATTAATTACGTCATTTGGCACCCAGCAGTTCCCAAGAATGGTGCCCCAAAGTAGAGAACCATTAAAAAGTCTTTCTGAAGCTGAGGACAAAAATGTCTTCTACAACTGTAGCAAGCTGTGGCAACCACTTTGCTATAGTTAATAGCACTGTACGTGCAGTACTGGTAGTTAGTTAAGAAGCTACAACAGCAGGACAACTTCATAAATGAATGCAAGTACTACACAAATGCCCCACGGACTTCTGATTGTGCACTTAACAGCTTGCATCTGGAGCAGCTGTTACTTTTGCCCAGTACTAATTATGTCTTTGTTCTTTTACAGTACCATTTCCCAATTACGGCTTCAATCAGGTGATCACCAGACATGCTGAGTAATGCTTTAAAGGACAGCACATACTCCCATGATATGAGTTATGTAGAAGATTAATGTATAGCAGTACTGTGGTGTGATATAAGTACATCACTGATAACTTAAACTTTTCCTTTTTATGCTAAATGTGTCAAGAACAGGGCTAGCTGCATGTGCCAATTCACTACAAAGTACAAAATACTAGCAGCAGAAGCCACAGAGAGCAATGCAGGCAGATAATCCTGGCTGCGCACAACACGCCATATCTTTGCTGCAAGTAGCAGTGTAAAATTCAGGCATTTAACCATGTAACAAAGAGCTCTCATACTACTCTCTTCTGCTCTGCCATGCGAGTATGGCAACAACAATTTTTAACAGCTATCTCCATTTCATTGTAGACTGATACTGGCACACAATCATTATAGCCTAAATATGTGATCTGGTCAATGATGGTCAGTTAATAAGGCTTGCCTCACAACAGAAGGCAACAATGCCTCATATATGTTTAATAAGGCTCAATTACTAATGCCCATCTTGGAGTAGAAGCCATTAGTTCAATGCAATGCAGTCTTACTTGTGCAGTGTACACTGCTCAAAATAACATAGCAGACAGAAGATCTGTTCCATGGGTCATACATTTTAGTTGCTTATTTATGACTCCTTCTTAAACTGTCCAATATGCATGGGCTGTGGCTGCAATGGATTCAGTTTGGAGCAGATCCATCAGCTACCTCAGTTAACAGATTTGAATAAAGAAATGAAAAATAAATAGTGTCTCTGGCAGAAAAAAAGAGTAGCTTTACTTTTTCCCCTTTGTTTTCTTTTAAAGAGTTATATAAAAGAAAAAAAAACAGCCTCATGAAACTCAGACATCAAAGTTTCTTACTGACAAACATGTCAAAGAACCAAATTTATAAAAGATCACAATTCTTAACAAAACACAAGTAACCCAGATATGTCAACAGTGCAGTGAGCTGTATTACTGCAGTGGTAATAACACAGTTTTACTGAGAATAAATAAATCCTCTGATATTCAGTTATACGTTTGTAACAAACAGAAATGTCTACATAATACTGAACTTCTGACTTATTAATGCATGAATGTTACAGCATTTTAATAGGTGCCATGTCATTTCTTATTCTTAATTTTGAAACCCTGTTTGGGTTCTCATTCCCTTCTGCTGACCACAGGTCCGTCTCGTGTCCTGCCCATTATCCATTATTATGTTTGGTCCTCATTCCCTTCTGCTGACCACAGGTGTCTGCTTGTCCTGCCTGTTATCCATTATTATGCAATTCCTTTTCCCTAAGTATTTGGGGATTACAGCTGCACAGCAAGGTTTTTAGTCAACAACAACTGAAATGGTAGGAGATCTTGCTGATTAAGTGCCACCCTTGTTTCCTCACAGTGAGCAAGAGATATGTTTTTTTTCACAAGCATGGCTGTGTCACATTCTGCTAATATACCCTGTTCAGTTTTCCTTGGAAGCGGTTACAGCCTAAGTCCCTGTTAGTGCCTACCAGGTAAAACAATCCATGACATTTTTATTCAAAACAGTATAGCAGGCCATTCAAGCTTTCTCAAGTCTGCCCTTCCCACCAAGCTTAAGGTGCTTGCAGAACCCCATTTTCTGACATGAAAATGCCAAGTTACTCCTCCTACCAGACAGATGAAGCCGTAAATCTTATAATCTGTGCAAGGTGAGTGAAAAGTGGAGCTCTGCATTCAAATGAGAGTGCAACTGCTTGTTACATGTATATAGAGTACAGACTCTATGTCACCCTAAACTATATGTCTAAATTTAGTATAGAACAGAACTGAACACACACTTTATAAATGAACAAAATATTTTCATTTTATTGCTTGTGAATTAGACATATAGAAATGTAACACCGTGTACACATGATATTTAAAGAGAAGTTTAGGTTATTGCATATTTAAAGCTAAAAATTGCATTATACATTATTGGAGCTTATAAACAAGGCCATAGGTAACCAGACTCTAGACCCCACTCAGTTTGAGTTTGTAAAGGGTAGGTCATGTCTCCTAAACCTGATTGACTTCTTTGAAACAGTCACCAGAGCTGTGGACGAGGGTAAGGTGGTGCACACAGCCTATCTTGACCTCGCCAAGGCTTTCAGCATCACCCCCCACTCTGGAATTATAGATAAACTCACTAGACTAGGCATAAATCCCTATGTCACAAGATGGGTGGCCAACTGGCTCACTGACAGAACCCACACAGTGAAAGTAGCCAACTCCAAATCCAACTTCAGACCAGTGCAAGTGGAGTACCACAGGGCTCAGTCCTGGGTCCTCTCCTGTTTGGCATCTACTTCTCAGATGTACAGGCTAATACAGCAGGTCTTTGGCTAATGAAGTTTGCAGGGGCCTCACCGAGACTGATGCTTGGTGTCAAAGTCATGGCCTCAAGCTCAATGCCATCAATGCCAAGAAGTGCATTCTCATCCCCTTCGGGAAAAACACTGTACCCATGAACTACCACATAGGCGGTAACCTACTAAACACTGAAAGTGTGATAAGAGACCTTAGGACACGGGTGGACAGTAGTCTCTCCTTTGATAATCACATCACCACACTAGTCAGGAAGTCCTTCTATGTGGCACACCTCATCACTAAGGGGTTCACCTGTAGGAAAAAAAGAGGTCATTGTTCCTCTCTACTCATCCCTCATCAGACCCATTCTAGAGTACAACTCCCCATTTGGCATGTACCTAGCAAGACATCTACATCAACTAGAAAGGTCACAGAAATATCTCACTAAGAGGATTACCAGCCTCAAAAAGATGCCATACACAGACAGTCTCAAAAAAACTTCAGCTGTACTGCATCGCTTATCGCCTACTCAGAGGTGACCTCTGCCTAACATACAAAGCTATGTCAAACCAAGAGCTGTTGGACATGCTGCACTTAAAGAAACCCCATTCCCTCTAAGCCACATGCTCCAAAGACCTAAACCTTGCCGTCACAATACACAGAACATGCTGGAGGGATAGATTCCTATCCTAGAAACTTCCCATACTCTGGAACAAACTACCTATGTATATCAAACAAAGCTCCTTATTTGCATGCTTTAAGAAAAATCTTGACAACTGGATGGGAAATAGGAAATTCACCCTGAGGATCACTTTTGTGGCTCTGCTAGACAGAAGCGCAGGAAAATAACTTTCTTGGGTGGCAAAAGCCAGGGAACTTTTTTGGCTAGGCTTATATAGGCCCCAGGGCCAGTAGCCTACTACCTATGAACCTATAACAGAGAAAAAAATTTAAAATGGAGGACTTGCATGATAATGAACTAATATGTTTATAAATTCTGGCCTTGAATAAACAGGACCTTCTTGTACTGGAGTTTGGTGCTATACATATAGTCTAGAACACAAACAGCGCAAGATATTTCTTAACTCAGTTATGGTATTTCATAGTGTTAGTAATAAAATAATGTAAATTATAATTGGTATACTAGTGCAAAGAAAAAAAATGCTTAAAGCAACCCTGTTGATCAATGAGGCAAACAAACACTTAGAAAACAATGCCTATTACCATTCTTTTGAAGGTGTTTTAAAAGAAAGTCAGACTAGGTTCATAAAGACACGAGTCTTATTTTTATCTTATAGGTTCATAGGTAAGTACTAGACTAGCTGCCCTTGTGGGCCATTTTAGCAGCTATTTTCCCATTTTGTGCTCAAATTAACCTATCAATTTGGTTATAAATTGGCCTTACCGATCCATGGTCAATAATTATATATATTACCCCTAATGAGAATAACTGGGATCCTACCTTAGATAATTGGAGGGATCAATGCATGGGATAAAGCATTTAGGAGTTGCCTCCATCCATTAGTAGGACAGGGGACAGTCATGAGGTAAAATTTCTGTTTCGGAGCCATAGCTCTAAATTGAGCTTAAATATGGACATGGATGAACTTTGTTTTATGTGGATGGGAGGTCTGTTCCACATCTGCAATATCTTCCACGAGATACACCTGTCCCTCCAAACTGTTCTGCTGATGGTGCAGAAGAGGTTTAGATCCCTAGAACGAGCATTTCTGATGCCATTTCATTTGCTGATGTGCAGTAAATACATCAGTAATGGTTCAGAGGATGGCTTGTATGCTAGACACAAGTCAACTGTTATCATTATAGTGACAGGGCTTTAAGTTGGTTCATGTAGGACATGTTATTTCGGCTTCATAACCTTTTAATAAGGTATCTCTATGGATATCCCAGTTGTCTCATATGTCTGAACAGATACATGAAAAAGGGGCATTTTGTTCAACGAGTGGCCTAATGAGGGCTGAGTAAAGGGGGGCAATGACATACCTCCATCTATTTATTTAATTTTACATTTGTTGACCTGGCTAGTCTAGCTGGATACATGTCCATTTTCAGTAGAGGCCCGGGGAGATAAGCTCCAAGAAACATACAGAGTTAATATGAAAGTCAAAACAGATCAAACTAAACAAAAACAGCTATTGTTTCATAAAAACATTAGTTTTTCAAAAAGTACAAAATACAATATTGTAGTGAGCATAACATGCGCAATAGGCAGCAAAGGGTAGAAACAATCCCACTAATAAGCTGCGCAAAATAAAAGGACATTCTTTTACACAGGCATGTCCAACTATAAATTTAAAGAGATTATCTGTGACCATTTCGGATATTTGAAGGCAGATCACGAATAGCAGTTATTTTAAACATATTGTAGATAGTACCTGCTGAAATACAATTTTAAATTTCTGGTATTACAGGTAATTTCTGAAATCAAAAAGCATAGAAATTTACAAACTAAGAGAATGCTGAAAAGCGAATATTCAGCCAGGCTCGAATGACATTAAATAGCCTGAAGCCAGTTTCGAAAATGAGACATCTGTATTCATAATGTCATAATTTTATAAAATGTATTAATACACATGTATATTAATATGTATAAAATTAGTGTGTGTGTATGTGTATATATATATATATATATATATATATATATACATATATAGGGAGAGAGAGAGATAAATATATAGATAGATATACATATAATTTAAATTAATTTGTGATATTTTTCAACAGTTTGACTAATGGTGATCTAGTTTTATTTCATGGGATATAGCTGAACATTATATATATATATATATATATATATTTTTTTTTAACTGCTGTAGTAGATATTTTAATCGTTGTATACTGATGAAGCACTTTTGAGAAAGCTGCATGTGAAAGCTTATATGATATTAAATTCATTTATATAAACACTCTGGTGACTTGAGCCATTCATTTGTACTGTGATCCATGACTTGCTAGGACATCCTTTGATGACTCTTCTTGCATTTTTGTTGTTCTTGTCAATCACAGATCATTACAGTCACTGAATAATGTCAGATAGAGTTCCATACCTCTTAGTATGCAGAAAGTGCAATACGTTGATACATCTGTTACTATCATAACTTTTTAAGTTACATCACAAACAAGATTAAAACAATAATACTTAATGTAGTCTAATGTTCCTTGTGGCTTTGTCCTGGAGTCTCTCCCAACATGTACACACTCCCATCCCTTTCAATTGTCCCTGATTTTACTGAAAACTCATATTGTGCCACTGTTCACCTTAGGTAACAGACTATTGCAATCACTTTTTTAAGACGTAGGAAATATTATCAACTATCCCTGGTGGCTAGTGGTGGCACAGGGGACTGACATCCTGTGAGTGAAGTGCAATGGTATAGTGTTTACATCATGCCTTAAAGGCAAAAAAGATTCCAAGAGTTGCCCCTGGGGTCTAGTGTCCCCATCATGTTTTCTGTGTTTTAGGTGCCTTTAAGGCACACTGTAAACAAAGTTTTCCCTGGTATCTAGTGTCCCCCAACAAGTCTTCTATGCAGCAATACTACTGTTTTATTAAGCTAAGTCCCTTTAAGGCACACTGTTAACAGAGTTATTCCCTGGGGTCTCAGAGATACCCCTGGGGTCTAGTGTCCCCCAACAAGTCTTCTATGCAGCAATACTACTGTTTTATTAAGCTAAGTCTCTTTAAGGCACACTGTTAACAGAGTTATTCCTAGGGTCTCAGAGAAACCCCTGGGGTCTAGTGCCCACACCCCACATTTATCTTTTTTCTAAGTGCTTTTAAGGCATAATATAAAGAGCATCCCTGGGGGTGTCTGGTGCCCCCAAACAATGTAACAGGATTTGCTTGTTAGTCTAGGGGAGTATGCAGGTGACAGCTGCCACACAAACCCCCACACACATCCATACATTCATGGATGCGCACTCACATAGACACACACACAGCCTCCACCCTACCTGACTGCACTCAAGGACATACTCACTCATTCAGTCATACATAGATGCACACACATACATATCTGTCCAGTGTATCCCCTCACTAACCCCTCCCCAATATAACCTCCCAGACAGACACACACATTCAACCATAAACATAAACACACCTCCAACATTACCTGTCCATTGAACTCCCTGGCAATTATCTTTACTAAATGGATGAACACAAGCTTTGGGCCACCTTCATTAATGAGTAACCTTTTACTTTACTCTGGAATTTTCAGAGAAGAACACATGGCAAATTAGCATATGTCTCTCTCTCTCCAGAATGCCTCATGGCTGTGGAAATGGTATATTGTGGTGCTGCTCATCTTTGTACTAAAGTATCATGCCAGGCCTGCATCTGAATTATGTATACCTTACTCTAACCTTTCTGAACTGGGCCCAATATCCATTATCTTTCATTTTAACTTAATAAACCATGGTTTAAATAAGATCGTTTTGTTTTAATTTAATAAACTGTGGCTAAAAAAGATCTTTTGTTTTAACTTAATAAGGCATAGTTTAAACAAACAATACTTCTTTTTAATAAAAACACAAAGTAATTTATGATACAGATCTTACACAAATTATGTTGACAATAGTCTGGATTAATTTGAATGCTGATATCAAGAGCTACCCATCCTGTACAATTAGTTTTTCATTATTGTGTTTTGTTCTTCATTAAAGAAAGTATTCATTGCCCATGAGGCTGAAAGACTAATTTTCCAAGGTACTATGTTCCTTTGTCTAATTTATAGTAGCTGTCTTCAGGAAACCATATTACTTATTGTAATTGCTTTTACTGTCTTTTTCACCTACCATTTACTTTCTGCTGAAGGTATTATGTGTGCTTGTCCAGTCATAACTACACTACTGACCGTCTCATCACTGTACAAAGTTGCTGTAATGCCAGACCATTTGTATTAAGTTATGGCTGTAGCACCAAGCCAAATTTATAGTCCCTTCTTTACATATCCATTAGATGTGGCTACACTTTTATCTGACCTCTGTACCCTTCATTTATTGATAGTTGCAACTGTGGTGCTTTGATTCATCCCAGTGTTCTAATGTAGTAGCCCTTCCTAAAAAAATTCACTTCATTAGCACTCATTTGTACCCCGTTTCACCAGGCTCAGAATATCAATAAGTCACTGTTTACCTCACTGTCTGTTGCCAGCCCGATAGCAATATGAACATTGAGACAATGCCAGAACTCCTCATGCTCACCGACGACTGTTTAGTTCTTCCTATCAAAGATTGCAAATGTAAGAGATGCAAGTATCTACTAGCCTTGAAGACCAGCCTCTCTTTAAAGACTGTAGACTACACCCAGCATATCACCATCTCTGACACCCACCTCACATAATCCTGCTTACTATGCCCTAGATAAAGAAAATAAGCCTTATTTTGCTGATATATTTAAAAAGTCTCTGCCTAAACTGCAAAGGCCTCATAGATGAATGTCTAAAATACAGGACATTCAGCATCACTAATAGTCAAACAACATACTCAAATTCCACTAAATATACATCTGCAGAAAGGGGTCACGCAATTGATAGGCTGAAGCTCTTAAAGTAGCAAGACTAAGACAGTACATCTGTAATGTCTTAGCCATAGGGGACACTTTAGGCAGACACACAGATACACCACTTAGCAGGCTAAGCAAAGACAGACTGGCAGCTGTCTCTTAGGCACCAGGAACCCACAGGGTTACTAGGATCCTCGGGTCCTTTCACCCTAAGTATAGATATGACATGGTCATTGCACACATGGGAGACACTGAGTTCAGACATACTTTCTTGGATCATATTAAAATGAACATGTTCTCAAAATATGCAACTGAAAGTGGTGTGTGATTAGAACTGAGCAGTATCCTAACATTCCCAAGAGTGATGCTATGATGGAAACAAAAGATAATACACTTCAATTAGTAGTCAATCTACCGATCCAGTATGTTTCACTCTGAGAAGATATGACCAACAACCCTGGCTACTTTTCTATGGATGGCCTGCACCTCCTTCTGCTCATGACCTCCACCTACTGGCCAGGACCTTTTCATCCCCCATAATGCCTTTTTAGGTGAGGTCAGTCTCCTCTAATTACTGACATAATCACTCAAATAAAACTATATAGAGATTAGAAACTTAAATAAAAAT